>NW_024535270.1:0-14923 GCF_016097555.1 Gigantopelta aegis
GGCCTTCATTGTTAAAATGAATCGTACTAGGATAAGTGTTTTTTATAGTATCTATTTAAGTAAGAGTTCACAGCTGTTGCCTCAGGACCATTTTTCATAACTTAGATTGTTAGCATTCTAATATCAATTTAGATTTAAGACATTATATTAATCCCATTCTCACAAGGATAAAACTACATGTACATGTACAGTGTATTTACCAAATTTGTTATGAACTTTGGTTACATTGTTAGACAATTATGAATTGAGAAGTTCTGATGTTGTGAAAACAGTTACAGTATTCATTAAGGAGAATACCAACAATGGGTAATATTAATAAACTTGATAACATTGTGTACTTCACAAACAAAATTAAGGACTATATTTAATTACTTGAGGTCTTATCTTTTCTAATTGACGTTCCCTTTGTTAGTAAAGCACCCAGTGGGATTTTCACTTTGACTTCTGTTACGAACACTACTGCTGACACCTGTATGTATGTGTGTGTGTGAACAAGAGAGAGAGAGAGAGAGAGTAATTCATAGTTGTTAAAATATTATATCCAATATTATAGTCGTATTAAGTTAAAGGGCAGTTTATTGAGTACATGAAGTTAATGATCACACTATTACAATCTACATGTTTGACATAAGAGATGACAATATAACTGTGTCCAGTAAGGTTGAAGAGAATGTTTGAATGAGTTTAATATATACCTGTGTAATGAGGCATATCTTGAGGACCAGCTGTAACAATACATTAAATATCGTCCTTTCCTGAAGCATAATTCCCCCCCCCCCCCCCTAAATTTAGCTAATAAAACTGGATCACACAAATACTACTACATACATTTTACATTTACTAGTATGTATTTGCTTCTATATCACATAGTTGTTGTAGTTCTATATCTTCTATCAATGTCATTAGAAGAATGCTTTGATAGTAATGACTGGATTCAATAAAATGTAAAGCTACCTTATATAATTGGTTTATATCCGAGTCATTAATCAGTCGCAAGTCAAAATTTCACAACTGATTGCATCTTTTGTAGTATTCCATATACAAGCTTTAATTAGGTAAGTAGGTAAGTAAATAAGTAAGTAAGTAATTATGGGTGTCATAAGATCCATTATCAGACACTATTATTAATACTGAGATCAGATAACCAGAGATGCTTAACAGTGTAACTTAATACTTAACGCTAATATCGTGGAATTTACTAATCACTGATATGGGGGTGAATTACTAAACTTAGCGCTAATGTAGGTACAATATAGTAACACAGATCAAAAGAGAAAGAGAGAGAGAGTTTAGAAGAGAGAGAAAGAGAGAGAGAGAGAGAGAGAGAGAGTAGAGACGAGAGGAGAGAGAGAAAGAGAGAAGAGAGGAGAGAGAGAGAGGAGAGAGAGAGAGAGATTGGACATTAATTAAAATCATTACTACTCTTTACATTCATGTCTGTCTTACTATAATCACTCCTTCGTCTGTAGGCTATAATGATTCAACAGAACTTGTCATAATTGACATACACAACTCCTACAACTACATGTAAATGTGTGTAATATACATGTACATGAACACTATACTACATATACATGTACATGTATATTAGGAATACATGTACATTACACTACATGTATCCTCCCTCTCCTACAGTTCCAATAGTCTAGTTGTTTGATAATAGATCATTAAGATCAGACTAAACTCACTGACCTGATGATTTGTGTTTAACGATACTTATCCAAATTATCAAAAGAAGAAGTTATAAATATTTTTATTATGAGTATTGGGGGAAAGGCGCGGAGGGAAGGCCCGCAGGATAGTAGCTCGGTCTTTAGTAGCTCGGCGTTAGTTATCCCAAGTTTCTAAGATCCACATCTTTAAGTTCAATGAGATACTACAATAGAAAGAGAGAGACAAAGTAATTCAAAGATGTATAGGTTGTTTGTGTGTTAAAAATATTTCTCTTCCAGTCAAAATTAGTGACAACTCTTTCAATGACTGTTTATACTGGCTAGTTGTTGTAGCCAAGGTGACAGTGTGTGTAAAAAGACAAAAAGTGTCTACAAATAGAGTCAAGTGTCTAGTCAATTAAAAAAAACAGATAAGGCTAAAATTTTGATTGTCCAAATTGAGCAACTATATGGATACGCCTAAGTTTGCCATGATGTCATAATGACATGACATCACGCGTCTCTCCATTCATTTGAGGATTTCAGTAGAGACCACAATACACAATCGTTTAAACCACAAATATTTGTACATGAACTCACACCACACGCACACAATTATATTAATTTTAAAAAGCCATAGATATCCAATATGTATCGTAAGTAAACCACATATCACAGACACACACTGTAACTAGAATACCAGTAAGTGAAAGTCTAAAGACTTAAATAATCCATTGCTTTCCTTTACATCATGATAGAGATATGGTTTGTCTAATTACAATATTATCAGTCTAATTAATGCTACTATTGCAAGCAACAAGCTATCATATCAAAAAATTTATCATGACAACTCCAGTTGTTACTATTTTGAAAAAGCCAACCAGTTATAATATGGAATAGATCAGACTTGTTTTACAACACAAGAACACATGCTGACATTAAGTGTTATATATGTCTGACAAAAAACTAATGTCTCTGTGTCTACGTAAACAGAAGTTTTAGTGGAGGTGGTGGAATGATGAGTAATAAGGTACATGTAAGACCAAGATCACTCTGGGAGTCCCCTGGATCTATCAGGTGCTATTAAGTAATTGTTGTGTTTTATTAATAATCTAATACTTTCATCAGCTGGTTTATTTAATAAGTTAACCCTTTAGTGTACTCTAGCTGTTTCAAAACATCTCTAGAATAACTGGAGACTTAATGTCCTACTCTTGTCAATACTAGAGTACTAACCACACTCTATCAACACTATGATATACTTATCACATTGTACTACAAGCATATGACTAGACCAGTGACCATTGTTAGATTGCTAAACTTGACATACCTCATCTAAATAACCACATGTTTATAAATAATACTGAACTTTAACCTCAAACAAATTTCCTGTTACACTGTAAGGTGACTCAGAATCCTGTAATTGGAGACACGGTGACTTAAAATTACACAGTAGTAGAGTCACTTAGTAATAGCTACACTGGAAATGTATTTTATAACAAGTCTGTACAGACAATAGATAAAAATACTAATGAATGTCCATATTATGTCAAAGACATCTATTATAGTATAGTTTTGATCTTTAAATATATTATTACTGAAACTACTTAAATATTACTGGGGGACTTACTAGATATTGTAGTTTCTTTAAACAATCTAGAAATGATATATCACTTAAAAATGGTTTATATTCCAGCCACACTATCAAATTACATATAGTTTGAATCATTTTGTAATAATGTATTTGAATTTTAAATCAAACATTTAATGAGCACATGGTTATCACTAACAACAACCAAGTAGGAAGCTTCTGTTTCATGATGCCTAGTTCTAACTATGGCTTGAACTGTGCAATATGGCACCAGTTTTGTACACTGTTGGGACCATCAGAAGGACAATAAAATGTTACAGTCTTGACAAGTCTACCCAAAGCAGCTATATTGTTTAGACTTTGTTATTTTCCTACATTTGTCAGTAGTGACAAAAATGGAGAGACTCTTATGACAGTTATTCCTCTTTTAAATTTTCTTATCTACCCAAGATACTAGCTAGGTATTGAAACTGTAATCAATTAAATAATTATAGTAGTTAAAAAGTACATGTACATTTTATGTGTACAGTATCAACATGTAAATATACATGTATTGTACCCGTAAATGTACATGTATTGTTTGTATTTATGTACTCTTAATCTAGGTTTTTCAAGAACAACTTTGGTAATTGTTTCTCTCTCTATCCCAGTGTAATTCTTTAACAAATATCCTTATTAAGCTTGTTAAATTTGATTAAGTTTGCCAAGACATTATAGTACAACAAATCTATAGTCGTATGGTAATATTCTTAGCTCCTACTGACAACAGTTAGTACAGTCAGTTACTAATATGGGAAAAAATGCAAGCTATTTCACTCCTAAAGAACTAATCAATAACTCATACAACATCTACTTGGCTCACTCTATCCATCTACTGAATAACTAACTATCTAGTTAGTTATCAATTTTTTTCTTTTCAGGAATCTGAACACACACACACACACACCACACACACACACACACACACACACACACACACACTGAATCTACTGAATACAGAGAGAAGAATATGTTGAGTTTCCTACCAGCAAGAAGGCCAATGACAAACAATAGAATGCATTGCTAAGAAATGTATTTATGTACTTAAATGGATCTGTTATCTTTTTGTAATATACTACTGCTCAATTGTGGTCACAGTTCTTTTCATCGGAGATATTGAGAGACTTTATATTATAATTACTTACAAATTAATATTTTTTGGCAAGAATTAAATGACACACTAAAATTTAGTACTTTTGTTACTAGTAATAATTTTATCTTGTATCTCAAACATAACCAAACCCACCCACTCACGACTACACATAAGACATTTTGTCATTCTTCTTTAAGCTTACTATGTTCTCCATACATTGTAACGAGGAGATGGACAAGGAGGGTAACTGTATTCAATGAGGCAGTGATCTTCAAATGCCAATATGATGTTTGTGTGATACAATGTAAGTTTTAAGACACATATTATATGTGTGGTCTTGAGTGTGAAATAAAAAATAACAACTACAAAACAGTTGCTTTGACTAATTATTTCAAACACTGCCTAAAATGGTCTGTGACCTCACATATAATCTGTCTGTGTATTGTAAGACAAACTGTGACAAGAAACTTGAGAATAATCCTTTAAGTAACACTATTATAACTATTACTTTGACTTATAGCATCACATAATATACAAGAAGTATGATAACACTACCTACAAAAGTAGGAGGAAGTAATACGACCATTATAATTGTCATGTGTTACTGCCAAAATCATATGAAAGTAACGATATAATTAATCGTCTAACTATGTTATACGACAGCACTTGTATAATAATATATCAACGTTAACCACATAGTAGGCAGCTTAAAAGGAAGACAGTGAATATACGTTATATTATTAAGGAAAAAAAAATGTGCTGATAACAACTAATGAGACACTCTGGTTTTAATTTCCCATTCATTCATCTATCCATCAAGCAATCCATTCATTCATCAGTCCCATCTATCCATCCATTTTTCTCATTCATCCATCCATTTATCAAAACTAATAAATAGATCGAAATAGACAATAAAATAACAAGTTTTCATATAACACATTTCTATGTTAACATGAATAAAAGTTCACTATCATCACATACCATCATAGAGACCTACTTCACATCTATTTTACTAAATCTAACTTAACAAATTCTTGATGTCATAATAACAAAATCTTAAATAAACTTATTATGTATTTGAAATGAAAAGAAACTCCGTCAACTTTGTAGGCAGTAACCAAAGGTACTCTCCCACAAACCATCAACAAGTTAAATCGCTTAAATTTTATAGAATGTTGTCAAGCTGTTTACTTTTTTGCGAACTAGATCACAATTAAAGGGTTTCCACTATAATAGTGTATGTGTGTACCTAACAATTGAACCAAATTAAGTTTATTATGATCATGTAACAAAAATCCAACTGTTAAGTTGGACACTTGACAGGACACCTGAAAATATGCCCATTTTAAGTTAATAGTATCAAAAAGTAACAGCCAAAATATGAACAGCAGGTGTTGAATAACAAGAATCATCTATTGAGACAAATATTTTTGTCAATTGTTAATTCTACTTTGACCACATTACATAATTCCAGTTATTTAAATCTCTGAAATAGTTTGGTAAGAGAACTTTATCTAGTCTTGGTACAACCATTTAACCAATTAAGCTATGATTAATACTATTTTAACTAACAAAATTACACTTCCACTACAAGACTGTACTCACCACCATCACTTTTGTTTAGATAGCTTAATTCATTTACCACAACAAGTTCTTTCATTGTATATTCTCCTACCATTTCAAAGTATTCACTAGTATATCAACACTGCCCATAGTGAATTTATTATAAACATTTATTTTCACTTCACAAAATTAGGAAATCTTCTATTAGATTTTATTAGTTACAAATGGGGAACATTTTTATATTTTGTTACTATGAATAAAAGATTTCATAATGGATGTGGTTTTATTAATAACTTGCAAAAACACTTGGTATTCCAAAATACTTTTTTATTAATACTGACCAAACACAGTCTATTACAATGTCTGAAAAACAATTCCGAGACAAGGGGGTAAACTATTACAATATCAATTGTTTCCACTAGCCCATACACAGTTGTGCAAATTATCATGATTTTAAATATACAATAGGTTTTATGTTAAAGGACTATATTTTATTACACCTCTCCAAGGAAAGAACTTAAGACAGGAAATTAATAAAACATTCATACTAAATTTGCTCACCTTCAAGTTTGGGTATTCTTCTAAATTTCTTCTGTAACATTCCATGCGAAGTTCCTGCAACCACATCTCAACAGAAACGGCATCCGAGCTCCCTTTTATAGATGTTTGCCGCCATCATATCCTCAACAGTTAATTTCTAAGAGGAAAGACAAACATCGCATATATTTGTGGGACAATGGAAATTTCGATTTTGTTTTGTCTCAGAGCAAAACCAATAGCTAGACTTCATAGCAAACAAACTTACTCGATGGAGTAGAAACAGTCCTCTATCTGTCTGGTAGTACTGAAGTGTAAAAAGAACGCAGACGACAAAAAAAAAGGAGAAGAGAAAACGTCGAATCAATGACTTTATTTATCACTTATCGACACTTCAGAACTATTGGCGATGCAGCCATACGAGGCCTTTTAATGACTAGTTAATTAACACCTTTCCGATACTATTATCTTAGCAACCGCTTTAATTAATACCTTTGCTGTTTACCCAAAGTGCATTCTGTGTTATTATTTTAAGGTTAATAACAACGGCTTACCTTAATATATCCTTTTTTAAAGAAATAACAGTCCCATTCAAATTACTAATTTAAATAAGAAAGCTCTAGTTTAAGGGTAATTTTCAATTATGTTTTTTTTAAAGATAAGAAAAATCACAACAAAGGTATTAACCACATGATTGATGATCACACCATGATTAAAGGGCATAACAAAGGTAACAAAAAACATCACATAATTTTTGTATGAGTCATGTCAAGTACAATATCAAGAGAAAAAACCAAACCTAGGGACAAAATACTAATAAATAATAATAATAAAAAAATCGCTAGCATTAAAAGTTTCCAGTTTTAGATGAATTAAAATTTAGAACATCAATATGATTAATATGTAACTAATAATAGTAACGATATTGACCAAGTTAATAATGCACATGGGCCCAAATAAAAACACACACACTTCAAATGTCATTGGCTTTTAATATGATAGGGGGCAAGTCAAAAAAGCTAAGAGTATTGAACATAGCTTTGAGGCACATAGCCTTCGTCATTTCCTTTCGTACTCGGAGCCATCCATCTCCTAAATCTTCCAAAATGATAACTCGATCATTGGAGACACGCTAATCTCGTCATCCGTCTGAGCTAGAAGGTAGAAGGAATAATGAAAATTAGTAGGTAATTGCTATATTGTCTCCAGGCTCTCTGTAATGGGAAGAAATCAATGGAGGAGCCAGGACACGAGATCATAGAGCTACTTAATGATCACACCAATCAGTGATCATTTAGAAATATGTTTTCAACTGCATAAGAATGAGACTTGTACAAGTAGAATGGGATGGGACTATATAAATGATTTCACTCAAGCACATAAGTTTTTTGTTCCATCATCACAAATCACCCTTCTAAGGGGAAGTGAATGTTAACAAATTCCATAGTGATTGTCACAACTAAGTAGAGTAGAGGCCAGGAAGTATTAATGACAACCAATAGCAACATGGACAGATGGGGACAACCTGCCACCAACATACAAGAGAGACAACACAAGAAGGACTATCTTCCGTCTACTTACCAACTCAGTTTACTGAATAGTCTAATCAATTTAGATTTGTATTTTCAATAATTATAGTGTATTGACAATAATTATAGAGATTACCGTAATACCCTATAAATAACATATTTGTATTACCATGTTGTTGCTGTTTGTCCCATAACATTGTCTAGTAGGCATATTTCATTGTAATAGAGGATAATAATACTTAAGGTCTGTGACTAATGTGATTTCAAGAATGCTACAAAAACGTACCAATTAATTGATGTTGGTAAAAAAAAACTCAACTTTTTGTAATATTTTTTTTCCAATTCAATATAACGTCTACTTGCAACATATAATAATGAAATAACTACATCAAATAAATACAATTTTTCACTGAAAATACAAATCTATTCACTATAAAGTAAGTGTTTAGTATACAGACTGTCACTGGACTATCCCCAAACTATACTTTAAACAAAAGTTTTTTTGAACAACTTACTCCCAAAAATGAACAGTTTCACCTACTATTAATTGTATTTGCTAATATATAGAGGTTTATTATATTATACTAACACACACACACACTCTCTCTCTCTCCCAAGTGACGCCCATTAACATGAATATACATGTATCAACTTTAACAAATTACAGTACTCACTATATTCACTAAATTCATGTATCTAATTAATAGTAAGTTTATTATGGTATTTAGTATTTATAGTAGGCTTAATTATGTATACAATTAACATCTGTTTACCATGCGATTTTAGTACTGGTACTGATGTATAATGACTACTTGATATACATAGATCATGCACAATCAACAACTTAACAACTTTTCTTTTTTAAATATTAACAACTTCTGATATTCCTCCTACACAACTATACAAGTAGAGACAGATAAATACACAAGCTGTACTGATATATCTACTGATCATCATGACTCATATAGTTGGTTCATTTCTTCTTTCAACAAAGAGAAACATCAGCATATTTCATAAAACAAACCACAAGATTACTTTACCTGCTCTCAACTACACTTTCCCTTTTCAACATAATTGAACCATATTTTCAACTATGTCTCATAAATTGACTTAAGTGTACTATTAGTGTCTACACACTTTCCCTTAACCTCAACAGCAAAAAATGTGTAGAACACAATATTCTACATAATGTCATACTTCCAGGTGTAGGAAATAGATTGTTACTTATAAACTGTCAACACAGAATTAGTTACAGACTTTCCAAGAAAGCACTAACTATGTGTAGTAAGGTATAAGCTAACACTGTATGGGCTTTGTGTGTAGGAAAGTTTAGAGGTGTGATTTCATTACGATATAAAATTACATAGAATGTTACATAACTTAATAACTGGAAACGTTACGTGACTTACTGGAAATGTTACATGACTTAAAACTGGTATGATGACTCCAAAAAATGTCACTTAAACGTCATCATGTAATCAAAGGTTAAAAATAAACATCCTTACATCGGCTTAAAGTCAATAAAGATTAATTGACATTCCACTACTATTGAAAAATGTATTTTCTACTCAGCCAATGCTACCACTGCACAAGCCACATACACATCACCACAGATTTTTTTTTTTTTTAGTGCTTGTCCCTCAAATAGGATATTTCCCTGCTCCCTTTCCTTTTGGACAGTGTCTCTACTTGAGACCTTGCAACTGATAAGTTTCTAGTTACAGTTACGATGGACATTCCCATTTCCTCTTTAATAGCAATGCTCAATTTTAGTTGCAAAGCATTAAAACTATTTTATAAAAATAAATATTATTGATGTCACAGATGCCGACAAAAGATTTTAGAAAACAAGAGTTACTTACCAATATGTTGCATGTATTACGGACAATCTAATGACTTGAAGCAATTAAGAAATGAAAGATTTAAAACATACCAAATTATCTGTCAAGTACAATGTCCACATTTGTATAAGGTAAGTAACAAATTGTCAACATGAGCTATTAGTTAACTCAACTACTGGTCCATTTATAGAACAGAGCTTAATTGAAATAAACAATAACTCTACTAAAGTTAGCATGGTTTACTGCATTAGATAACAGATGTCTTACTCGTTATGAGGACAATTGTAAGTCTTTTTTAGTGAGATTTGGTTTTGTCATGTGTGTTTACTAATATTACTATGTAAACAATGTGTTAATAATATTACAAGTTTGTTTCATAGGAATATTAGTAATAATAACAAGTATTATACACAGGAGTTGATATTCACTCACAAAAAACTCACAACTACATTTTTTGAATATATTACATAATTAAGGAATTATACCATGTAAAAGGACAATCACGTAGTAACATTGGATATGCTGTCATATTCCTTTATGATAAAAAGACATTACTAAATATGATACCAAACAATATATTTCCGATGTTACTATTTTGTCATTGATATGCTATTATGATAAGTTTTAACTTTAGCTTTGAAATGATGACGGGTCAAACACCTTCTAATTCCAGTTGTAATGAATGTTTTGAACACAAAATTACTAGGCCATTTATACTAAACCACACTGGTTGCAAGCAAATCCATATATGGCATTGATATCCATGAAACCATTACCAAACAGTAGTGCATTTGAATACCATATCTGTAAACAGCTTGTCCAAAATGGAGGCATAGCAAATGTGTCCATACAAATAGCTTCTATTAGCTGAAATCAATTGTACTAATTTTATAGTTATAGGTAACACAAATTGTAAATAAGATAAGGGGATGCCCCTTCCATTACTATTTTCAATTGAAATTGCTTGGTGAGGAAAGGGTTAAAAGATATGCTACATGCAAAACAGGACCAACAAATGACCATACCTGGCCCTTTTCTTGATGGACTGCCATCATGGGACTAAGTATGCAATGAAAGAGAATGCTCTTGTGTTTTATCCACATGTATGTATGCAACCCAAACTGGTTCTAAAGTAGTACTAACCATCAAAGTCATAGATCATAGTGCCTTCTCTGAGACCATCATACCTCCCTCGTCATCAGAACCACCTCTTCTTGATGATGTGGTTTTTGACATTCTCTGAGCTTCCTTTAGGAGATGTGGATACGTGTGTGTGTTGTGTGTGTGTGAGAGAGAGAGAGAATATTTTAGGGCACTGACAAATGAAGTTGACATCATTGAGAGTCATTCTATAAGATTATAGTGGAACATTAGAGGATTGAACACATCTAATTTAATTAAAGGGAATGGCTTTCATAGGGCAATAAATCTGCAAGATATCTATATACTGAGATGTTCCACTGTAAAAAGAAGCAATGTAACTCTAAATCAACAGAACTGTTCAGCACCAAGACATTCCCTTGATACCAAATGGGTTTGTTTCACTACAGACCAGTAACACTGCATGCAAAGTTTTTAATACTATTATATGGCCATTAACGATATTCCAGTTCATTGTGTGACTATGTAGAGATACGATCAAACCTGCTCAGATGAGACCAAGAGCAAAACAAACAGCTTATGATAAGCATATGTTAACAGAACAGTTTCATTATAGCAGCATACAATCAGGCTAACATACTGTGTTGACTTATAGCCAGTAGAATATAATGCAAAGAGCAGTGGATTTAAGATGAAGCAAACACCACTGCCATGCTTACTTCAATGACCACAAAGTCACTCACTGCAGCTGATGATGAATTATTAGAGACAACTTCAATGTCATTAGAACGACAGTTTACTCCCGCTCTGTCACGATCTTTCTCTTTTTCTTTCTTTTTTCTTTCTTCTTTGGTTGGGCTGGTGACTTTGCCATTTTTATCTGTAGCAGAAAAGAATCAATCCTAAGCTCCAGCAATTACACACACACACACATGTAGTTGTCACAAAAAACTACTTTGTACAGATCCCACATGTACACACACACCACACACAGTAACTTACTACACGAGACTTGTACACACACTCCACACCTCCAGCACTTCCACACACACCCTATAGTCATAAAGTACAATTTACTTGTATCAGATCCCATATGTACAATAGTACTAGTTCCCAAACTTGCTGTGCCTTACTAGATAGAGAGCTTGTATTTGTTCAATCACCTGGGCTCCTAGTCCCTTCAAGCAGCTTGCAGTAACCTGTATCCCATCCAAAAACTAATTAAGCACGTATTTAATACTGTAGTCAATATAGAACAAAGTAGTCTGGTCTCAGACCAAATTGCTGTGCCCTTCCCTTCGAAGTACAAAGTATTTGTTCATTTTCTATGGGACAGCAACTCCCTTCAATTTGAGTAGGACCAGTGTATGCCCCTCTCCAATTTTCAAATTGAGCTCAAGTAGTAGCTACTGTATGGTCTATAAGTACTGTTATCAGGAACGGTGGAGATAACAAAAAAACAATTACGAAGTTTTGGTGGGTGTGGCATGTATACAGCCCTAGTGAAGCCAAACATTTAAATGGTATATTCCATTACAAGAAAAAGTAGCTTTAAATACTGCTCTCCTATTTAAGTAGCTCCTTATCATTACCTTGAATTCTTCTCCATTTCAGCCTGTAGCTCTTCAATCTTGGCTTGTTTCTCCAACAGGCGTTGAGCAACTGCTGAGCATCTCCCAGAGCTGGGTTCTGTTCATAAATAACCTTCATTTTCTCCATTGCTGTTTCTATAAATTAAATATAATAGTAGATGTAATGTGCTTTTGTGTCACAAGCCAATTGCTAACCAATAACCCTTATTGTGAGATGTCTAACCAGTTATGTCAGGTTAGGAAAGAGGATTAACCAGTTTGTTAAGCTGGTGGTAATAAACAAAATGGCCTATGCTAAACTACTTTGGATAACAGGTGTATTTGAATTAATGGAAATTTAATAGTTATTCTCATTTGTACTTACTTGTCTGAGATAACTTTCTCTAGTGTTCCCTCTAGTTCCATGATTTTTCTTTGCTAGTCTCTTCCTTCTCTGCTCAGGAGGTAGATGACTGAAGTCTCGTGCTTCAAACTAGGAGGGGAGGGACGGGAGGAGAGAGAGGGGGGTGAGGGAGGGAGAGTATTATTACTAATGACACTCATGCACATAGAACACACAGCATTTAATGTTACCTTTCTTTTGTCATCTTTCTTTTGTCTCTTTCTTTTTTCTTGATTTTACCTTGATATTCTTCAAAGTCCACATTACCGGAACAGGATAACCAGTTTACGTTCCTCAACAAACTTGTGGGGGTCGTTATCCTAAAATAACCAAAACACAATCAAAGAGACTCACCCATTATCATATGTAGGATATTGTATAAATAGTTACTCTTTTAAGATACCAATAATCATCTATTAAAATGACAAAAGACCTTCTAATCATAAAACTATCATAATATCTTATGACTGACTATTTAAATTTAAATTGCTATACAAACACCCTGTAATATATATGTAATAACTTGTCAATTACATTGTTTAATAAATGTTTGATTACAACATAACACCTACCGTGTCTGGGTTATGGCCCTGAGAAGCAGCTGTTATATTGTTCAGACAAGTATTATAACTGGATTACACTCTCCTGTGACCATTCAGCATATGCAGCAATTAGAGCTTTGTATAATTGATATGATCAGTGTTCATTTGCATAAATGCCTAAAAATAAAAAGAGAAGACAGATTGTCACCAGTCTAGCTACAAACTTCATGTAGTTTTCTTTGTCTTTTACAGACTTACTTTGTATGCCAGGCAATCTCAACGTGCTACAACATTGATATCCAAAGTCTAATAGTATTTTTAAAGTCCTAGTGTAAGTCTTTGTGTTCATTTAGTACTTTCAAAGTCCTAGTCAAGTCTTTCGTGTTCAGTTTATGCGGATACTTTCAAAGTTCCTAGTGTAAGTCTTTTGTGTTCAGTTTAGTACTTTCAAAGTCCTAGTGTAAGTCTTTTGTGTGTTCAGTTTAGTACTTTTCAAAGTCCCTATCTAACACTCACAGTAATAGGTCAATTTTTACAATTATATCAGAGAGACAGTGAGCCCGTGATATACACTATGTTTTAAGAGGCCAGTTTTAAATTTAACTACACACAAAGTAGCATTAAAATAAAGAAGAACGTCCCCTAACACAATTCTTGCTCAGTCTACTTTTAAACTGAAGGATGACATTATAAAACACCAAGGAGGTTGGCACTACTTTCTGCTGCTATTGTTAGGGGAGATGACACAAAGAGGTGTCCATTATTTTCATTCGTCATAAATAAATATACAGTTAATATTATTACTTACATCCATATGGTTGGGGCATAGCTCGTGTATAGTGTTCACGACGATATTGATTGGTAGCTTCCAGTCTGCAATATGTAATTTGTTTTCGCTCTTCTCTTCTCCTATTTGATCTTTACTTCGAGAGATTTTTGTAGCTATAAGAAATCAACACAATATCAATCCTAGTACATTATACATGTAGACCTCTAGTACATGTACATGTAGACCCGTAATATACATGTAGACCTCTAGTACATGTAGACCCAGTACGTATACATGTAGACTTCTAGTACATTGTCACATGTAACATCTAGTACATGTAGACCCAGTACATATACATTAGACCTCTAGTACCCATAGAACCCCCCCATTAAACAATAACCTTGTCAATTTTAGCTTTGGTAGACTGTGGATCATTGTCTGCTTTTATCAAGAGCATGAGCAGCATTTCTTTCTCTTCACTGGCTTTCCTATAGTTGCGTTTTGCCTGTGTGTGTGTAATGGTGCGGAGATAGGAAACAATTACATTATGAACACAATGCTTAGAAAACAAATTTCACATTGTTCGAATTAAATCGAACACATTCAACAATCAACTGTACCCCCAGTATATAACCGTAGTCATTATATTCGTACATTTTCTAATTGGTCCCATGATTCCTTTTATTTTCTGT
>NW_024535271.1:0-14512 GCF_016097555.1 Gigantopelta aegis
TGAATCAGAGTTTGTATCGATTCATTGGATTCAGAAGTATTAATTGCCTATATTCTTCTAACTGTGCGTCTGTGTGTGTGTGCGTATGGCTACGTATCCAAAAGCTTACCACCCTGTGTAGCGTCGGCTCCACACAGCACGGTTCTGCACAGGACGGTCTGTGGTAAGCCATAGGCTATGTGACGTCTACGGGTCATTGTAGTCAACGCTACATGGGACGGCGCTACCCAGTACGCTCATTATGTGTGATACTGGTTGTGTTTTGTCAGTTTATATCAGTCTTTTACTGTCACTATAGACCTACAGATATATCGATATTATCATACATTTCAATGAGCTAACTTTAGACAATATAAACGTGTTCTACCATATATAGACACACACCGATAGAAAGAAATAAGGGAACACGTCGTTTTTGTAGACCAAATTTAATTCACTATTACTAAAAGAGGAGTGATATCTGTGTACAATATTGAAAGAAAGAAAGAAGAAATGCATTATTTAACGACGCACTGAACACATTTTATTTTACGGTTATATGGCGTCAGACATATGGTTAAGGACCACACAGATTTTGAGAGGAAACCCGCTGTCGGCACTTCATGGGCTATTCTTTCCAATTAGCAGCAAGGGATCTTTTATTTGCGCTTCCCACAGGCAGGATAGTACAAACCATGGCCTTTGTTGAACCAGTTATGGATCACTGGTCGGTGCAAGTGGTTTACACCTACCCATTGAGCCTTGCGGAGCACTCACTCAGGGTTTGGATGTAAAATATTGCATTGCATGTTGGGTGTACTGGATATTTGTAACAAGCCTGTCAAGCCTGTCCCTAACTTAACACTGGATGATTATTAGTTGTCACTATTTTATGTAATCCCGTATTTCTTTCCATCATACAATACCCGGCCGAGTTCCACAAAGATGGCGCTCATTTCTGAGTGACTTGAAATTACGTATCAGTTTGTTTTAACAGTAAAGTAATATTTTAAATATCAGAATGTGTTTTGTTGCAGTGTCTATCTAATTAGGAAAAGTACATAAAGCACACGTTATACATATGCACATATATATTTTATTGATTATTATCCACAATATACATATATTTTCTTTATTATTACTGACTTCCCTCATGTCTCAGTAGGCCTACACGTGCAGACAAACGTCAACTGGTAACAACTGGTAACCATTCACTGCAGCGTATACTATGTAATTTCTCGCCATCATTCTGCCACTTTACTTTATTATGGAATACTTTTCAAGAGGGGTGGAAGCCTCTGAAGTATGTGGCGTCATTAATGTGACGTCATCACGATTGCATTATATCATAATCAACACATGTCATGACGTGATATACACGCCACATCCTTCCATCTCGCCGTTCAATAATTACGTAACGCTCTAAAAGTCAGGACCCATATTCACAAAATATCGTAAGCCTAGTTTTACACGTAAACGTAAATCTACGACTGAAGAGCTATTCACGAAACAACGAAAACGTAAGTTACGTGTAAAGTTGGACGTAAATATAAGAGTGCCTCAGGTTGCAACTAACGCTGCACGTAAGTTGTGTACATATAATAAATCAAGCACGATCGCCGTTATTTACTATTATTTACGGAAATTAGCAGCATTTCCAATAAATGAAGCAGTTTGCTATGGCGAACGCCCACGGATTGAACATATTTTTGTTCGTGATCGAACGGATGTTTTCGACTTGGCCAATTTCTCCTGAGTTATCTTTTTCTTTTTAAGAAATGTCCTCAAGTTCGTACCAAAACGCGGATCCCCACCAATACCAAAATGCCATGGTTCACTGTTCGCAATGTTATTGTTAGCAGACGACAAACAAAATTGCGTTTTGCGCATTTGTTATTTACCCGGTAGCCATCGTTTCTAATGTGTTTTTATTAATTACTCCAGTGAGAATGTTAAATCGTAGATTTACGTCCAACTAAGTTACGTTTACATTTACGACCATCTTTGAGAATAAGGTGCTTCTTGCACGTAATCGTAAATCTACGGCACACGTAAGTGCTAGTCGTAGACGTAAATTTACACTTTTTTGTGTATATGGGTCCTGATCAGTCGGCTTGGGTGTCGCGTCACGATGATGTTAGGAGGCGTGACGACAACGTTCGGGTTCGCCTCGAGCTATTTCGCGCCAAATAGCACAGTGCTGTACTTTACATTCGGAATCATCACAGGTAGTCACTGTATAACGACATCCCAGCACGTTGTTTAGTCAGCAGATATTAAAGGGACTGCCCTGAGTTTGCAGCCATTATAAGATGTTTGCGATAACAGAGCCTTGTTGGCGACTACTATTTCATAAATGCATTGTCTTGTTTAGAATGCCATTGTCTGTATATCGATGGTGTTTGCGGTCGTACACTAATGTTTGTAGCACTTCGTGATATGTATTTTTTCGTATGTCGGAGGTAAAATCTGGTTTGGGCTACTACAAGCATTAGGACAATGACAAGCACCTTGTAAATACAGACACTGATATTCTTAATAAGAAAAAGTATGTAATGTGTATATTACGTCATCGGAAAGGTTCTATTGGTCGGAAACATTTTACACCCGTGTCTTAACTTGGTATGCAATGCATTTCTCTTCTATTACCGTTATTACTATTAATTTCAGGTAAGTCTGACATGGATATGACAAAGAAGCGGGATTTAGCTCAGTCGGTAGAACGCTCACTTAAGGCGCTTAGGTTGTGGGACCGCAATGAAATAATCCTATATGGTTTATATTCCCAAAACGCAAGCTGCAAACACAATCGTCTGACCGCACGCACGCACCGCATCCAGTCTACGTGAGCTTTATACGAGTCTTTAGGTGTTTGGTTCATGTGCCTGTATGCGCATCTATAACTCCGTGGAGAAGATTTGCTTTATATGAGTCTTTAGGTGTTAGGTTCAGTGCCTGTATGCGCATGTATAACTTCGTGGAGAAGATTTGCTTGTTTGTTTAACGACACCACTTGAGCACATCGATTTAGTAATCATCATTTATTGGATTTCAAACATTTGGTACTTCAGACATATAGTCTTACAGAGGAAACCCGCTAAATTTTTCCAATTTGTTTTTCAACTTATGTTCGTGCTTATATGCAATTAAGGTTTAATTGGTCAGAAACATTTTACAACTGACCCTTTAATTGATTGATTGATAGAAACATATTTTATTGCTTTTTAAAAAGAACAAATGGATTAGACACAACTTATACAACTTACTAGGTCTTCACAATAATACATACCAGTCACGACAGTAATATATATTTGCTATTTAAATGTGAACAGAAATATTATTGAATGAGAGAAAGAAAGAATGAAGGAAACCAGAGAAAAGACACAATGAACTTATCTCTGTTCAATAATTAGACAGCAGGTTTGCTAAAAGAAAACACAAAACACAAACAAGGCATCGCAATGAAATTACGTAATATCTACAAACAAAAAGTAATAGAAAAATGCATACATTATTTATTAATTGAGGGAAACGTTTTGTTTGATTTATATACTTATGTGCATGAAACAATATTTCTTTATGGTCTTCAGTTCGAGCACTTTAACCATTTAAAACAAGTTGTAAATATCTGCAGAGAATTCTAAAGAACGTGTCTGCCTTTTATATAAAATGCAATCACAAAGGAAAAAAAAATGGTTTCGAAATGTATCTACAACTAGACGAGGAATCGGTTCTAAAGCCAACTCGATATAAGTCTGCTTTTAAATCAATCACTACACCCGTGTCTTAACTTGGTATGCAATGTATTTCTCTTCTATTAGCCTATCGTTATTATTATTAACTATCGGGAAAGTCTGACATGGATATAGCAAAGAGGCGGGATTTAGCTCAGTCGGTAGAACGCTCGATTAAGGCAGTTAGGTTATGGGACCGAACCTCATCGGTGGACACATCGTGTTTTTTTCCCATCCCAAACAGTCTTCCCACGACTGGTATATCAAAAGCCGTGGTATCTTCCGTCCAGTCTGTGGCAAAGTGCATATAAAAGATCCCTTGTCTTGAACACGAATGTAGGGTTTTTTCTTCTGAAGATTATGTGTCAGAATGGTATTTACAAAACTTAGAAACTTCTCGATGCGCCGTCGGTCCAGATTGGATCCCCGTCGTTGGGCCTCTTGAGCTAATTGCACCACAACTGGTATATCAATGTGCTATCCTGTCTGTGGGATGGTGCATATAAAAGATCCCTTGTAACTAATGGAAAAATGTAGAGGGTTTCCTCTCTAAGACTATATGTCAAATTATCAACTAAGAGCACTCTCATATGATTACGATATATTTTTACGTCATTTTGCCATATGTTTTCCATCTGTTATATTATAGGGCTATGAGATATGAAAGGAAAACAAAATAAAAGTCGAATGTGTGGAATGCATGATTTGGCATCCATGTTCAGCGGTAGAAGTAAGATGCATAATGCTATTTTACTTTATGTCGTAGTTTTATTATGATCGGGTAATTGGTCCGGGTCGAGTTTCACCCTCGAGTACTCGAAGCCAATATTTTGGACTTGTGGAGGCCCTACATGTAATAGCCGATGATTAATAAATAAATACATTGTGATTTAGTGGTGTCGTTAAACAAACCAAAGTGCTAATTGCAACAAGTGGGCCCACTTGATGATGATCGTTACTAGAGAGGGTGCATTTGACACCAAACCAAAGTGCTAATTATAACAAGTAGACCTACTTGATGATGATCGTAACTAGAGAGGGTGCATTTGACACCATACCAAAGTGCTAATTGCAACAAGTAGACCTACTTGATGATGATCGTAACTAGAGAGGGTGCATTTGACACCATACCAAAGTGCTAATTGCAACAAGTAGGCCTACTTGATGATGATCGTAACTAGAGAGGATGCATTTGACAGACAAGTAAAAGTAGGACAAGATGCCCCTGTGTTTCACTGCATTCCTCAATTTGTTTCCGTCTGTTATTTTTCTCGACTTAAAACTTATTTCTCCAGGGTTGTGATATGGCGTCCACAAACACTTAGGTAGCCGAGATGGGTGGCGTGGAAGGCCGAGGTTCCATGCTGGATGCCTGATCCTGAATAAAACATGGCGGTTCTACATGACGATCTTCATATTGTGCTCCTTGCCACCTTATAAGCATGTCACGTCCGCATCACTACGACCCTCACCTTCAATTTCGCGTCTTTTGTGTTTCGACTTTTAGTTTTCTCAGGGTTTGAGTTTTGGAGCGGCCCGTCTAGCTGCCATCACCGCAGTGACCTACTACTTCGACAAGTTCTTCCCTCGCTTGATACAGGCCCTAGTCGACTCCTACTCTTGGATGGGCGCCACGCTGCTGCTGGGAGCCGTCAGTCTCAACCTGTGTGTCTGCGGCGTCCTAATCCGACCCGTTGACTGACCGGAACTGAAGAAGTCCCAGAGTTCCCTCGACCCGACAATGTTCCGGAAGCTAGACTACTGGATGCTGTGCACGAAAAACTTCCTCGTCTGCTTCGGTCAGTCCATCACGTACCTGGACCTTACTGCGTACGCCGAGAACAGAGAGGTGGACTTCGAGTGCAGCGCTCTGCTCGTATCTGGAATCGGAATCTCCAACCTCGTGGGAAGACTCGCCATGGGCCTGGTCGCGCAGTAACAGGGCGTGGACACCGTACTGCTCTATCTGATCTCGTTTCTCATTAGCGGGGCCGCCGTGACGTGCATGGCGGCGCTCGGAATGTTTGCGGGTCTGCTGGTGATGGCGCTGGTGTTCAGGATCTTCATGGCAGGTATCGGGACCTTCTCGGCGCCCATCTTGGCAGACATCCTTGGAATTCACAGATTCAGATTTGTATTATTATTATTATTATTGTTGTTGATGTTGTTGTTGTTATTATCATTATTATTTTAGTCCTTCACTCGACTGGTTGGCGCGCCCGATGTTGACAAACGCAGATTTGTACTGACAGTCCCCTGTCTGTGGGATGGTGCATATAAAAGATCCCTTGCTACTAATCCAAAAGAGTAGCACATGAAGTGGCAATAGCGGATTTCCTCTCTCAATATCTGTGTGATCCTTAACCATATGTCCTACGCCATATAACCATAAATAAAATGTGTTCAGTGCATCGTTAAATAAAATATTTCTTTCTTTCTTGTACTGTAAGTCTGTCCTTCTAAACTGGATTCGTTCGATGCGTGCGTCTCCAAAACGCATGTGGACAGCGCAATGAAATAATCCTATATGGTGTATATGCCTAAAATGGCAAGCCGCAGATGCATCAGTCTACATGAGCTTTATATGAGCGTTTAGGTCTTTCGTTCTTGTGCCTGTATGCGTATATATAACTCCGTGGAGAAGATGTGTTTGTTAGTTTTGTTTAACGACACCACTAGAGCACCATCCCACAGACATGATAGCACATACCACGGTCTCTGATATACCAGTCGTGGTACACTGGCTGGAACGAGCAATATCCCAGTGGGTCAAACGAAGGAGATCGATCCTATTGCAAGTGCTTTAACTACTAGAGAAGAAGGCGTAGTCCGGCTACCCAGACTTCATTTTCATTTCAACTTATTTTTTTTGCTTATATCCAATTTAGTTTCAAGCACGCTGTCCTGGGCACACACCTCAGCTATTTGGGCTGTCTGTCCAGGACAGTGGGTTAGTTGTTAGTGAGAAAGATGAGGGTGTAGTGATCTTTCACCTACCCAGTGAATGAATGAATGAATTAATTTTTGACACCCCAGCACAAAAATACACATCGGCTGTTGGGTGTCACAAATAGTAAATATATGAAATAATGATTTATATATAATTATGTAAAACCACAGTGTAAACTCGCTCTGGGTGGGAGCCGGTACCGGGCTGCGAACCCAGTACCTACCTGCCTTATGTCCGATAACACCACCAAGGCCGGTAACCACTCCAATAACCACTGATGATTAACCTGGTCCTTAACAAACATCCCGACCATGTTAGTTGAGGGATGGTCACAGAATAGCGTGCTTCAACCGTAATATAGGTCATAAAAATAAATGATCAGGGCCAAAACTACAGGGGTAAGAGTTGGTAGTTCCTCCTGAAATTCTTAACATCTGTTAATAACGGACGGTAAATTTCCCTACATTTCGTCAGTTAACACTACATTGTAGATTACCGTATATATGTTCTGTTTCATATCTGATTATGTACAACCAGATGTACGCGTACACCTACGTCTAGACTATTGTATATCTTCATTCATTTCAACTTATTTTTGTGCTTGTATCCAATTAAGATTCAATCACGCTGTCCTGGGCACACACCTCATAGCCTAGGCGACAGAAACAATAGGGTAAAAGTAAAAGGTACACAAACATATTTGTATGGATATGATAAAGTGACTATTGCTTAGTGCATATCCAGAGTTAGAATTATCACAGTCTCTGCATAATCATACAATTTTGATTTAAAAACAACAAATTGTGCTCTTGTGACACCACGCGGCCGCCATACAATTTCCCGTTTGTTTAACCGGAAACTGACCTGATTCCAATGAAGATTCGAGAGCGCGCTTGTTTGATTTGAAGCTGTTTTCGTCAAAATACTGGTAAGTGTTCTTTACAGGCGCGTGCGCAGGGGAGGAGGGGGGGGGGGGACGAACCCTCCCCCCCCCCCACCTGCTCAAGGCGAAATTTTTTTGGTCAGAAAGCAGCTCGGCTAGCCAGCAGAAAACACCTCAGAATAGCCCTAGAAGGGGTCAATTTTTCAAAATTTTCGGGGGGAGGGCCCCCCAGACCCCAGGCCACGGGCTTCACGCATGCGGCGCTCGCGGTGTCGGGCTTCGCCAGACACCTCAACCCCCCTGCAAAATTTCCTGCGCACGCCCCTGCTTTATGTCATTATGTTTTGCATGGTTTACCTGTGTTCATGTCTACGGGATTTTACACCCATTGCAGACGATTTTTAAATTTTATTTTATTATTATTATTGACGATCGAGGACAAGACATTCGGGCACTGTCGTTTCAGCTTCCACCACTATAAATAGCATCTATTGTATTGTAGTTTCACTTTAGATCTATCTTTGGTACATGGTAAAAACAGTATTTTACTATATTTTCTTCAAACAGTCGAATGCATTCATAACCATCAAACAAAACAATTCCAGCATTGTGAAAATGGAAGTGTCATGCGGCTTAGACTATTATTATTTGTTGGGATATGCAAAGGTAACGTCATACAAATAGTGACGTCATTCGAATGCAAACTGCTATGAGATGCTTTTTAGATTATTTGTTCACCCTTTGTAAATTAATCGGCAGCTCCAACCCCATTGTACAGACGTCAACCCTGTCTGAATATTTTTGTTTTTCGCAAATGCAGAGATAATATTATGTTCAAATTTTATTTAAGATATTTTTAAAATGTACCATCCGTCAAATTTAACTTTATGATAGAGCAACTGAATGTGCATAATAATTAATAAACTAACCGTGGTTTGTGAGCTGGAAATGTATGGCTGACCAAATGAGTCAAAGTATTATTGTTATTATCATTTCTTTGTTTTGTTCAAATAATAATAATAATAATTCAACGTTCTTAACTCATGTTGTTATTCAGTGTGTGATTGGTTACCTTTGAAGAACTAATTTCTTAAAAGAACATGGGCTGTTCAACAATTACGTAATGTTAAGGGGTAGGTACGGGGTGTTGCAAAGAATTGACTAGCGTTATGAAAAAACCCCAAACAAACTGTACCAATGTACGAATTGTTTTATTCATAAAGTCAATGCAAAGTATTTGTTCTTTTCTCTGTCATTTAATAATAATACAAACACACACACACACACACACACACACACACACACACACACACACACACACACCACTTTAGAGGATATGGTCGTAATGTTACGAAATGTTATAATGGGACGTCGTTGAAGGCCCACGTACACACATTCATGTTAGATTTAACTTACATACATGTTAACCGTACATTTAGTTTTTCAGGGACTCATATCAACTACTAGAGGAAGAGACTCTAAAACACTGACCAGGAGAATGACTGTTACGTAGAGCTGGCAGCAGTTCCCAAACTTGAGTTCCCTCATATTTGAAAAGGATATAATTGTGTGTAGCGAGTGAATTCGAGAACAGGGAAGATCTTGAAGTAATCTCAGACTCTTCCTTACACAACAAACTGTTGAAGGGTGAACTGTTCACATGGCTCTATGAAAAACAATGACCATCTCACCAGGATCAGCAGAAAGCTGCATGAAACGAAACTGACACTGACTGGAATAACTAGTGAACTATGGCTTCAGTATATTACTATGGTTGATATAATAAAATGCTTTCCGGAGGCTGGTTCCTTCACTGGTCAGTTGTACATAAGATATCCCCATATCTTGCTGTAGCTGGACACAACTTATACAGAAACAGTGCTTTCCATGCCAGCATGTGCTGATATAAACAATGTCATGTAGGAAGTCACTGGAAATCGGCGACTTATGAGCGATCAGCACATAGAGTTGGGATGCACACAAACGGCAAAGGATATGATTGTGATTACATCCTACCTTTGGGAAAGAAATCAATTTGCTGACGGTCCCACCCTTAGAAACATTGCTGTTGGTGTTATCGAAAATTCACTTGTCAACGTTAGCACGGCAAAGACAGTCGGTCTTAAAAGTCTCAAAGCCAAACAGCAGCAGATATTACCCTGAAAAAGAAGGAAGTCCAGACTGGGGAAAAGCATGTCTGTAACGTGGATGGCAGGCCACAATCAGTCGACCAGTAACTTCTTTTGCAACTTTTCAGAACAGCAGCAATACCATCTCTGATGACATAAAATAAGGCAGCACTGGCAAATGAGCTTTGGAAATTTGTTCTTGTCAATGGTTTCGCTCTCAGTCTGTCAGTACAAAATGACGTACAGTTAGTAATTTATGAAGGCTCTTTACGTCATCGACTGAATACTATCCTAAAGCTGTTGTGATTTGCGGATATATGCCAAGACCCACAACAAAATACATGATCCACCTAAGGCGTGCCAAGGTATGCAAAGCGAATGCTGTTTATTTTGTGCCTGATATGATTCTCAGATCTACAAAAGAGCAAAAGAGAACAAGCAGCGTTTCATTTGTGCCCTTGGCAGTTCTTTGGAAAATACATGCACAATCATTTATGCAAAAGTTGATGCTGACTTACAGATCGTCAGAGTGTACACAAAGCAATGTTACTACAATGATTGAAGAAGACACTGATCTGCTTATTGTGTTAGTACATCAGACTCGAACTGGCTCACATGACGTCTTAGTTTATTTGAACAAACAAGCTTGTTGGTTCATTTGTGAGATTTTTCTTCACAGTTCGGGAACGTTTTCATTAATAATAAAGTTTAGACAAATAAGTATCTAAATAAAACACTTTACAACCCCCTAAAACCATTAATTTTACTAAGTCGTTTTTGTTTATTCATTAAAATTACCGATATCGGGTCCACATGGCTTGTAGAAACTGACTTAAAACGGAGGAAGCTCAATTAACATTATGTGTCACATGACCTCACACGTGCCAGGTCAACAAGGCCAAATCATTTATTTTTAAAGACTTCCATACCCCCTATTCCCAGATTCTAATTCAACACATTTGTAAGAACGAATCTGATTGGATCTCTGCTAACATTTTCAGGTGGTAAAATCATCGATATACCGGTCGCAAATTTCCTGGCAGAAATACGTCATAGGTTAAGCGAAGAACAGGGTTGTTTTGTAATGACGTCATAAATACAATTTCTGTAGCGTTCATATTACGTACAGAAGTTGTTAAATACTGAGCTTTTTTTATGTCAGAAATTAACATATTATTCTTTATTAATCGTTATCTAATCATGAGAGCAGATTAAATATGTCAAATTGCACTTCTATGTTCGAGCCGCTAACTGTCCGACCACCCATCATCTGTTGATGGGCTGCCTAATGACGTTACCAGCTGGTGACGTTTATAGGCTTATTCTTACCACAAATGTGACAATTTCCTATTTAACTTCAAGGGATAACCCTACTGTGTCTTCCGATTTGCGGACGTATATCGGTGGTTTTACAGTAGTGGTGGTTTTACAGTAGCTAACGCGTCGCCAATAAAACTTAATTTGCAACAGTAAAACCACCGATATACGTCCGCAAATCGGAAAACACAGTAGGGTTATCCCCTAAAACAAAAAAAATATTCAATTATTATATTTGGCATTTTGTGACCCTACTGTAGTGAATAGTAGACCTAGTACATTCAGAACAATTGTAAATAATTCTGAGTGTATAAATTGTTTTAACTAAGAATCACTTGATTAGAAAATTTATATTTTACACACTATCTAGCATACAACAAGCATTTTTTTTAACATACTTTTTTATGACTTTTATAATGTAAACTGAAGCAAATGGACCTAATTAGAAGAAAAACACACAAAATGTAATAACATTTCATCATAAATCTTGTCCAGCATAGATGTAAACATGACACGTCAATGGATATTCCAGAGGCCAATTTCGCAAATTTGCTAAAAAGCGTCCCCTCCTCACCAAAGCAAGATATAATACTTTAACAAAAAACTAAAATTAGCACACTTTTTTTGTGTTATCTTAGCTAGTTATCCTCCAAGTTTAATGTGTTTGGTTAAACTGTGTATTTTTAATTATTAAGCAAATGTGTTACCCGTCTGCCAAAACTGTCCACAGCCGGGCTCAGAAACACAGAAATGTTGGAAAATATTATAATGTTGTCACATACTGACAATCACTTTACACCTGATATGTCCTGTAGACAATATCATTTTGTAGTCTTTGTATTTATTAATATAAAATACATCAGGCCCGTAGGAACTGGGATGGGGTGGGATGGGGTGGGTGTGTGAGGGGCGGGCCTAGGGGCTTGTTCTCCATCCCACACTTGAAGACAAAACTGTATGTTTAAAATTTTCACTACTCCACATAAATAAAGATGATATAAAAATGAAAATCTAGTTTGTATCCCTCACTAGAGACTGTATACCCCCCCCCCCCCCCCCCCCCCCCCCCCACACACACACACTTCAAATATCGTTCCTACAGGCCGGTACAGATGTGGACAATATGTAGAGGCTGACGTTAGGAGCCAGTTCCTTTTATCTTTAGGATTTTGTAATCATGATTTCAAACCAACTGTATCAGCTAGTTTGCTCCACATACTGACATAAAACACATTTGTTATTATATATTGGAATAAAATAAAAATAACTACAATATATCCAGTGTTATTTTCTTTAATCATTCATGGAGGAAGAAGGAAGTCCTGGTGAAAATATATTACAGGTAAAATATATTACAGGTAAAACAAAACAAAATAATATATGATGCTTATTCCAAGTGCTAACTATTGTAAAATTTGCTTTAAATTGCTAGATGCCAAAAATGATTAAGTATATTACTTTATGGTAACAATCGAAAATTAGACGACCAATTGTTTTAACCTCTGTCAAAGGTAGCAGGCTTTCTGCCAGAACATAATTCGAGGTTACGTAATAAAAACAAAATATATTCAAAGGCATATATTGGGTAGTTATGAATTTGAAATGTTTTATTGGACCATTTTATTTAATGCACTTTTACAAATTTTAAACAGCAATTATCTTACTATAATCTATCAAAAAATTTAAAAAAAACATATCCATTAATTTCCGAGATTTTTTAGTACATACATGTAATTGTACCCTTTACCTGCGTACCCTCTAGCAGAAACCCAGGGTAGGGAACCAATTATTTGGTGTAGAGTATTTTTAATATGACATAAAGAAAGCACTGAGACGTTAGTATGGAGTCGTTATGGGCTGTCGGTGAAAATTAATTTACAGGTAAATAAATGTGAACTATAAATATTCATATGTGAACAAATTGCAATACCTTTTTTAATGTATAGTTTAAGTACATACTTGTCTTTCATTTTCACATTGTAAATATACCAAATTGTCATGTTTATGTATTACATTTATACTTTTGGTTTACCACTGTGACACTGAAAACCTTTGGCCCATAACTGTTATTTAGTCAAATATTAGGCAAAATCTAGACTGGAAATGATTTATGCTTATTAAATCTTGTTTGCAATTTATTTATTTTATTTTTGGCATCAATCAGTCTTGTTTAGAATAGCAATATGTATGCAAGTTTGAGATTCTGTGTGCGCTATGAAAGAAACAATCTTAAAATTAGTGGCGAGAAATTCAAAAGTTATGTCCCTTGGTATAAAAATCCCGGTCAATCATAATTACTTTAATAAATCAATTATTTTACTTACGGTGGTTTATATTCATGTTAGTGACATAAATCGGTTCTTTAAAATACTGCACATAATAACATATAAATATAAATGGTGTTTATGGCTGATAAAGGGTTACAAATTGATAACCTATATTTGGAAAAATAATTTTACCACTTTTAATTTGCAACTAAGATGCTAGACTAACGTAAACCAATTTGTTCATCATTCTAGTTTACGAACACTACCGATGTTTAACGATTAAGTCGGCCGTTAATGACTGTAAAGCCGTAATCGACATGTAGGTATTCGGGGTCGCGTTTTTGGCGACATGATAAAAAGCGTTTAGAGTTGCGGCCCTTTGTTTGGTGGTTGCTACACTATTAACTGGTATGGACCATCTGTATTGACATCAGGTGCTGTCAGCGATCATGGGGGAAAAAGAGGTAAACTGACTACTCTTGACAAATTGAAATTTTCCTTTTAAAAATATTAATCAAAGTGCTCATTCACTGTGCATAGTTGAAAGACGTATTTTATCATATAGTGGCTCGAAAAATTAAAAATGACGAACCGCGCAGGCGTGAGAGTTATTTTAACAAACGCGCGTGCTAGAAGTTGGACACAAAAACGTTTTCCTATTTACTGGATGGTGTTATACTCATGTTTACTAGAATGGATTTGTTTTACATCCATGTTGATTTATTTTTTCGTTAACTAATTGGAATATGTTTTATTTCATGTACCCAACTGAAAAAAAAAAAATTCTGCAAGTATCGTATTAATGTTTTTGCCGTTGCCTAACGCAGTTTGGGACGTCGATGGTTAGTTGTTTACATAATGACGTCATCAAATCAATATTAAACAATTATGCAGAGCCACACACATTTCTAACTTTTGCAATATGTAGAGATGGTCTTTGTGATAGTGTTACAGCAAAAACACCTTGTGTACCAATTTGTTTTAGGTCATAGTTAATTTTGCCACAGGGCTACCACACTATCAGCTATCTGGACTGTCTGCCCAGGACAGAGTGGTAGTGGTTAGTGAGAGAGAAGAGGGTGTAGTAGTCTTACACCTACCCAATGAGTCGTTAAAACTCGTTCTGCGTGGGAACCGGTCCCAGGCTACGAACCCAGTCCCTACCAGCCTTATGTCCCATGGCTTAACCACGACACCACCGAGGCCGGTACTGTATGCCTTGTTTTTCAGACCTCATATACGACTCGATGCAC
>NW_024535272.1:0-13689 GCF_016097555.1 Gigantopelta aegis
TCTTACATCTCTCTATCAGATATCATTGGTAGTGGTGGAGAAGTTATCAGAGCGATGAAGGAGCCACTGTGTTTTGAAAAGAAAGTAGTTAAAACAGGACAGAAGAGGGAAGAGGCTTAGAAAAAAGGGACCACAGTGAGTTGATGGTTACCAAGGTAACGTACATATACATATATGCTTGAAAGTGTAAATCTTCTCATTGTTTTCATTAAATTATGTATAATATTATAGGTCCAATGGAGGGATGTTTGATCAAGTCAAGGTGGCAGTGGCCCACTCCGCAAAAAGAGCCATTTTAGAAGCTCAAATGGTTAACAAACTAAAGGGACACGGAACCTGAAGAAGAGACAATGCAGAGCCAACAATGCTACATGTTAAAAACCACACCTCTCTCTCTCTCTCCTCTCTCTCTCTCGCCTTCCTCTCTCTCCCCCTCCTCCGATCTCCTCTCTAAACTGGCTTACCTCTCTTTTTTTTTAAGTGTGATGTCCACTTAGACTACATGGGTCGATCATTCTACACATTCCACAAGATGTAGATGTTAATTTACGATCTGAGGAACCACCTGATAAAAGTTTTGTTCAAAGAAATGCCATCCCACACATGGTAGTAACATAACATGTTATGTTATGTGACGATCATATGACATAACATGTTAACCTAAGGTACATATGTCATGTAGATGATCATATGACAATCACATGTTTCTCTTTCAAGGAGTGGTCACCCACACGTGGTTTAGCTACTATTAGACATATTTCCTAAGTCTGGTCACTTAGTTTTATCAGCTGGTATGGACTCCAAAGTAAAGGTAAGTCTAACAGTAAGTAGTCAGGAGTATCTTTATCTTTTAATAGCTGTGGGAGGTATCTCATAATCGTCGTTGTATTAGGACATATTTTGGACATGGTTTAAGCATTAAGAGATGCTTGTTTTAACAATGATTGTACACAATTTCTTAGCTGTGGGTATGATAGATATAGTAAATTATGGGATAACAGAAACGGTAAGTACCTTAATATTCTGTATTAATTGTATCATTAATTAAGTTATTAAGTAGTTGAATAATTGTTACTCTTAATTAATCTTAATATCATATCTAGTGATTTTTGTGTCTATCTAGCATCTATTCGTCCATTTCTCTTTATAACGTTTTGTCCATTGTTACATTAGGTCAATGTGTTGGTCGTTTCTCTAATGAAAAGAGGCCATATTGTATAGTTTTAATCCTGATGATGATAAACAAATTTGTTTATTGTTGGATGTGCTGTAAAAGATATATACAGTGAGAGAGAGACTGAGAGAAGAGAGAGAGAGAGAGAGAGAGAGAGGAGTGGGGGGGGGGGAAGGGAGGGAGGGAGGGAGGGAGAGAGAGAGAGAGTTAATTGTGGATATCTCTATAGTGGGATACAAAGAGTGGAGAGATTGTTCAAGAGTATGACCGCCATCTTGGAGCTGTCAATTCAGTAACATTTGTGGATGAAAATCGTCGTTTTGTTTCCACATTCTGATGACAAAAGTCTACGAGTTTGGGAATGGTAAGTTAATATATACAAAGTAGTGAAACTCTCTCTATCTCTCTCATAGGGATATACCAGTTGATATGAAGTATGTAGCTGAACCTCACATTGCATTCAATGCAGCTGTTACACTTGATCCAACAGGTATAACTGGTTTTACCAGTATTAACATGTATTGTCTCTATTAGGCAAGTGGTTAGCCTGTCAGTCAATGGAATAATCAGATATTATGTATGGAGTACATACAAACTTTAGATTGAATAGAAGAAGAGTTTTAAAGGACATAATGTAACCATGGCAACAAACATTCATTCATCCATTTATCTCATATATATCATATCACATATTAACACTTCATATTTGTCTATTATATATTATAGGTAGCAGGATACTCTTGTAAAGTAGCTTTCTCACCAGATGGAAGGGTACATTATAACATACTATTATATATGGACATATCTCTTATATCTTAGTATTATTTGTTGTGGTGAAGCTAGTGGGGTCAGTATGTTTCTGGGACTGGAAAACAAAGAAGATATTAAGTAGGTCTTGACTATCTATGTACCTTTAAGGAATTGTACTGGAATATAATGGATAAAAATAGTAACACAGGATTATGTAATCTTTATTATCATATTCAAAGTAATATATCTTTTTGTATAAGTGGATTATTCCAGCATTATCTGATGTTACTATTTTTATCCTCAATATATCACAGTACAATATCTCATAGTCAAACTAATAATTGTGTCTATTCTCCATTAAAGACTTGTTAATACTTGTGTCACTTTGTTTGTTATATAGTAAACTCAAATGTTCATGATGGTGTAGCTATATGTGTAAGATGGTTACCTCATGAAACATCAAACGTTTGTCACATGTGGATGGGATGGATTAGTGAAGTTATGGGATAATAATATTGGACATATTGTTCTCATATCTAGTTTATTACTGTTGACATCTTTTATATTTTAATTTCTTCTGTTTCTTTTCTTATCAATAATAATTATATAAGTAAATAAATAGACTACCTAAGTAACTATTATTGCTGTTTCTTTTCATATCAACAGTAATTACATAAGTGAAATAGTCTAGACTCAACTAACTCATTAGAATGTTAAATATTATACCACACCTACAGTTTACAGGCGCCAAGTAAGCAGAGAAAAACCAAAAAGTGCGACATTAGAGAAATAAGTGTCAATCATCCTATATGCTGATGACATCCTTCTATCATGTCCCTTCAAAACCATTCCTCGAATTTTCACTTGCACAATCCACCGTTATGATTCTCCTCTTCCTGGGTCAAATCTAAACAACCTAATGATTAATCACTCAAAAACCAAACACATGATCATTTCCAGAAAGTCTCCTGCATCAATTTAAATACTCTTCCTTCTCTTATCCTTGATGGATCACCTCTTGAATTAGTCTCTTCATTTAAGTACCTAGGTATTACTCTAACCTCTCTGGTCTACTCCATCAATGAAACTGCATGAAATGAAATGTCACATCTATCGTCAACTTTACTATAACTCTTCTTCTTCTGTTCTTATTAAATTGTATTTGACATTAATCCTCACCATCATTATGTACAGCTCGTCTGTTTGAGATCCATATTCCATTCTAACATCAACAAAATTGGAAAAAGTTCAACATTTTGCCCTAAACTGCAGTAAAAAATTGGACCTCTGATTACTCTCTACTTCAACAACATCCAAGCTTGTCCTTTTATACAAGTCATCTTTAGTAAAGCTCCACATTCCTGCTGGCTCTTTTCATTTCAAAACCAGTCCCCTTATAATTTATGTTCGTTAAATCTGAATCTCCCCTTCTCCAGATCTTTGCTACCCTCACTCCTTCCTTCCCAGTACTATTTCCTGACTGTGTGGAATTCCCTTCCCTCATTACTCAAAGATCTAAACTCTTCAAGTGAGTTCAAGCAAATATTTCTTATTTACTTTAAAATTATCATAAATATATCATACATGTTGTTCATATTTATTCATTTGTTCATCTGTTAATATCATCACTCTTCATAAAATCATTCTCCTCCTATTTCTATTGTTTTTGATGCTCTTCATATTAGATTTGTTATTGAGTGTCTTTTGTGTTTTAATAAAAAATAAAAAATAAAAATAAAAATAGTCATTCACTCAATCTATGACATTTCTTCATTATATACCTACTTTTTGTTACTCAAGAACATTTTTAATAGAATCACGCCCACTGAATAACCTCTAGCTATATTGGTAGTTTATTAAAACTGTTTACAATACTTACTAATGATATGTTATGTAGTAATAACTAATATTCATAATGATAGTAGCTACAGTAAGTGGTAAAGTCAGTATGAACATATTTAAAGGTTAAAGGTTTATATACAAATTGTTCCTCTCTTTGTCCTCATAATAATCTCCTTTACAATAGTATATATACCATTGTTCATAGAATATAGAGGTATACTGAGGTCCATTAATATCATTACATCATTTTATTATGTAAGTGAGCAAACTTCACTATCTCAGAAATATCATATTTTCAACTTGTAACAATTGACATATAAAATCAATTATAATTTGATCTATTGAACTGACCTCAATAGTCTAGTTATATTATTAATGTCTAGTCTTCTACATCATCTGAAAATAAGAAAGGAGTGTTGACTTCTCTAAATAGTTAAGAAAAAATTGTTAAAGTTGTTTTTCTTCAAGCTCTTCGAAAGTAAAAAAGCCAGCAAAGAAAAATCCATAAAGGGGTTTAAAATGAGGCCAAAACCCATAAATAATTAATCTCACAGGCGCTGAGTGACCAGGCGGCAAATTAGCAGCTGTCAGAGAGCAAAAAAGTGCGATGTTAGAGAAGTAAGTGTCAAGCAAACCGCTCTATTTTTATTGTCTACTAGTTTTGTTAGAGAATAAATTGTTAATAAAACAAGAGAAAATGAAGTTAAAAGAAATTTAAAGAGAAAATAAAAGTGAGCGAGAAGACAAATTAAGAAATAAACAATACTACTACTTACTAATACAAAACACAAGTCTGTCTTTACATAACTTGATGAACTGTCTAACTTCTTACAATACTCTTCATGTCATGTCTTGATAAGTATAACTCGTAAATACTTCTTCATGTTTCCTTATTGTATCAGTTTCAGTATTTTTATCTAAGTGATGTACACTATTGTCTTGAGATCATCATTGTGTTAGTGAAGTATTTGTAGAGATATAGTGTTGTCAATGATGTAGTTGTTTGTATTAGATCTACTATTTATGTACTGGTACTAACTGAAATGATCTGATGATTACTCCGATGTCCAACGTAGTCAATGTTTGGTTTTTTAGTAAGGCCTTCACAACGATATATCTGACTCCATTATCAGTGATCATTTACAGTAGGAAGATGAATAGTTCTTTTAAAGTTGTCTTACTTGATAACATAGTAGATAAGTGAGTTATATCTTCATCTGTGATATCAGGAACATTAGACAACCATAACTGTTTTCAAGTGTTTTATTATTTAAGAGACTGTATCACTGACTTGTTTGATACCATCAGTAAGTGAAGAGGAGTCAGCATAGTGTCTTTATTGTTTTATTAGTTTTTAGTATCTCTGATAATATCGATACACACTTACTTCCAATGAAGTGTTGTATATATAAAGACTCCTCACTGTACACTTATTATATTGTTATAATAACTGCCAAGTACTTTCAGGAGATGATGAGTAGAGAATAATACTCCATTCTTTTCCTGTTTGTTGTTCTTTTATTAATTTACTTATAACATCTTCACTTTGTAATACACTGGACTAGTGAGTCTAACAATATTGTCATCATCATTCCACTGAACATTTCCAGTGTCTCCTGTTATAAAAAAGAGTTAGTATATAGTATAGTACCAACATAGTAATCGATATATTATAACACACTACAATACATAGACAATACACTGACGAAGAAAGGAAGCCATTACTGTTTATACTGACTACGGTTACTATGGCAACGAATTGCAGGAGGCGTGGTTTACTGTTAATTTGAGATCTAGTTCTACTGGTTACAGAGGAGCAACATCTATCATACTAACAGAACACTACTATATAATGGACTTCATGGTATTCCTATTCATATCACTGATGAGATCACCCTTTTGCTTTGAGAGGAATTGTGGTAGTCTATTGAACTTTTTCTAACAAAAACCACATGTATACAAGACCTGAAAATGAATTATTCTGAAGACATTTCCTGTTCCAGCCTAAAGCTTGTCTGACTCCAACCCACTCCACCCACCACTTGTGATCAGATACACATACTTAGTTATAGTTAGATGACAACAAATTACTTCTGACAGTTAGAAATGAATGATGGGGGGGCTAGATTTATACACCAATTATACTGTTTGTATGTACATGTATTGTTATATATGTTATTAGTACATACTCTATATGTTTGACTCTTTATCATTATCAGTTATTAGAATCCTTTAATATATCATCTGATAATGGAGACTCTATTCAAATTTAGATATATCTAATAACATCTTAAAAATTAACAGTGAATTATTATAATTCATTTTTTTTTTGTGGTTTGAGAATATTAGACATTATGGAAATGACTCTTTATATATAGTTTACTCATCAGTACTTTACCACTAGATTGTCAGTAATTAAATATAATTGTGTTCATCTGGTGATATATCATAATAACAGTCTTTAAAATTAAAATACGGTAATATTAATATTGACACTAATACTCATGAACATTAACTTAATATATACTTAATATATTATCCTGATGGTCTTAGCCCCTCCCATTGTATAAGAGGTAATATTAATATTGACCTATCAGTTTAATTAATGCTATATATAACTTACTAGTGGTACCTGATAATCTTTTAAACAGTAGTGTAATTTTGTTTCCCTCCTTTTTTAATAATATTAACAGCATCAGTATCGTGATATACCTTTAGTTTGAGATACCATTAATTTCTAATAATTCATCACCAACCTATATAATATAAACCACCACACCTCTACTAATAATAGATATATGTTCCCTTACTCTAAGTTGTCCATCTTTGTCTGCTGCTCCATTCTTTATTATATCTGTAATTTGTATAGCAGTATTTAGACTCTGCTCCTCCACTAATAGTAAATCCAAACATATCATGATCTTTAGTAAACTCTATATGATGTATTCCCTCTATATTAGGATAGCCACGCCCTAGTTTCAAGATAAAGAGGAAGGTTGGTTTTATAGGATATTAAAACATGTTTTATTATCTCAGTGGGTGAGCAACTCAATAAATATATTAATATATTATAGAATCAATATTAATACTGATATATTATAGTGTGTATTATAATATTAATAAGTATTAGTTAGTGTAATTGTTGTCTTTTTTCAAATTACTATATTTATATAGTTTATAAATAATGTTTAATTGACTCCACCCATTGTGAATGTGATATTTATATACATGTAATATGTTAAATTCATGTGGGTGTGGTCAAAGTTATGGCTAACCCTATTATTTATCTTCTAGTCTCAATACATATTGCATACATACATATAATCTTCACAGTATTATGTGATATAATAGACAATGTCTTATGTTACTACCTGTAGTTTTAGTGATAAGTGGTGTCTCTTCCTGACTGGACTATTTTGAATCTCCTCAACTCCTTGATCAGTTACTGGTTTACGAACCTTTGAATATGAATGCTAGATCTAGTAAAACAATGTCTATAATGAGAAGTCACTAATATCAGTTACCTTTTAAGGTCTGTCTTAATACCTCAAACTGTTTTTTTCTCTCTCTAATTGTAATGTCAATGATGCTGTCATTTCCTGTAGTTCTCCAACTCTTTTTGTCTCTCTGTAGACACTGACAGTAACTCTTCCTTAATAACTAAATAATTATAATTATAATTATGTATTGATAAATCAGTAACAACAGACTATGTTAGTGATAGCTATTGTATTAATAATACCTTCCTTCCATTTCAAAATTGATGCAAATCTTGATTGTTTTTTCTTTCATTTGTTTTCTTTCTACATAGAAACATTGAATTTTAAATCAATATATCATATAATAGACAGCTATTAAATAAACAGTGATTATTACTCTACATGGACAAATACCTTCATTTGGTGGACACACAGATGATATTTGTAAAGTCATCTCTTTTTACTGATGGTTTGTCGTAGTTCAAGTTGACTTCTCACTCCTTTGTGTTCTTTTTCTTCTACAATAGGTCTAACTCCCTGTATATCAATAAACAACACCATGTAGTAACTGTTGTCTAATACTCATTCTCTTACCTTGTCTCTTTGACGTTTGTCATAAATAGTGTGGTAGCCTATTGTTATCCTGATCAATCTTCTCTTTCAATACTCTAATGTTCTCCTTAGCTGTCACTATAGAATATCCATCATATATTGTGGAGCAATAGCAGGTGTATATGATAGAGTTGCCTTCATTAATAGCTTGACTTGGACACTATTGACTAAATCTTCAAATGCTTTGCTAGCAATTCTCTAATATCATTGAGAGAGTGTTCATCCGTCTTCCCTCTAGACAAAACTCGATAGTCTTCCCAGATGAGCTGATGAGTTGATGAGACTCGTTTAAACTTTCTTTTGCAGCATACTTTAAGTTTGAACCTTTTCAGAAAATGTATCACTGCTAAATTGAATTCAACAATGGTGTTTACTTGCTGTTATGATATTATATATCATTGACTATAGGCCTCCAAACAACAACATTAATAATGGTACTTTATCTTCTACTAGTTCCATGACATCATCAAACGATTCAGCTAAAGACAATTGAGGTTTTAGCTCTCGGAAACATCTACGAGATATGTTTTTGAGCTCTTTCAATGAAGGAATACAGCTTCAATGAGAGGTGCAACAGTGTGTATGAGTTTACCAAAGTTACTCTATTTGATCAAAATTCATATTGATATGTTGGTTGTAGATTGACTTGAGGACAGGACAAGTCTGGTCTATTTGAATACATAATAAATAATAAATTGAAGAAACTTACTCACCATATTCCTTGAGTATATCTTGACCAATTAATACTGTTTGTGTTCTGACTTCATTAAGACACTAGCGAACAACACTTCATTTTTAATTTGCCAGATCTTCAGACAGTGTAGTATGTAGTGCTCTCAATGGACCATCTCTAGTACACCTCCCAATCTATTGACTTCATCTAATGTCTCCTTAGAGATCACTCTCTCTGGTATATAACATCTGAACAATCTCCACAGGAAGAGTAAGTGGTGAGATCCTAACAGAGTGATTTTGTGTAACATTTTGACAAGCTGGAGTGGATAGTTCTTCTAATACAAAAAGAAAATAATATTGGAAAGATAGCAAATTACTCGCTGAGCTCTTTACCTTCATTATGATGTTTAATTCTATAGTCTCTGTTGAGTCACTGATATGATCATTATGTATCATCTGATCACTATGATCTGTTGTTGCTATGTCAACTGTCATATGGGTCATCATCTAAAATTAAAAATAAATTAAAAATATAGCTTAGATTACAGGAGTATAATATGAACTGATGCCAATAAAAACTCCATATATCTGTATTAAATTAAATTAAACATTCACTTACCAGTAGAGATACAAGATTTTTCTCAACATCTCTCATACTCATGAGCAATAGTGTTTCTTCAATGACCTCTTCCTCAAAGCATCTATCACTTGTCTTCTGGTAGCATTAGGGTTGGTATCTAACCACAACTCAAACATCCTTGATGTTTTGGTAAGTACAATCTTCTGGTAACTTTCGAATATCATCTCGTAACTTCTAGGGTCCAATTTTAACAGGATTCCCAACTGATACCATTTTACCACCAATACGAAGATGTGTCACATAATCATCAAGAGCTGTTTCTCTTCTAGTAACTTCTGAAAAGATACATTTCGTGCAGCCATCACTTGATCGTCGTATGAGTGTCACTCCCACAAATCTAAGGCGGAGATTATTAATGACTCTCATGTTAATAAGATTCATTGGACATCAACAAGAAACAAAATCTTTAATTCTGACTTATTTTCTGGGATCACAATTTTATATACAATATATGAGACGTGATCAGAGTATATATAAAAATGAATGGCAATAAAAAATAAATTGATGAGTCAGTAATAAATAGATAAATTGATTTTGAAGGAATTTAAATAAATAAAAAAATATGAAATAAAAGTTAAATCTTTGATTACAAATGAAGAAAAAATTTTTGAACATAATGTTTCTCTGTATAATCCATCATTGGTAGCTCCTATGGCAATTACCAACCAAAATATAGCTGGAGTTTTTGCTTGAGTGTTTTCTCCTCCTTTAGGCTCTGAGAGGCTTTGACTAATAAGTTCTCATTGAGTTCTGCATATCTGTGTGTATCGTCAGTAATGGATTGAAGTTTTGATGGAGTACAATTGTCTAACGCTATAAATTCTGAGAGAGTTGGATTAAAACGATAATACGAGGAGGGAGGGAGAAGATCTGAAGAACAGTATGAACAGCTAGAGAGAGCAGAGAGAGAGAGAGAGAGAGAGAGAGAGAGAGAGAGAGAGAGAGAAGAGAGAGAGAGAGAGAGAGAGAGAGAGAGAGAGAGAGAGAGAGAGAGAGAGAGAGAGAGAGAGAGTAATGTGTAAGTCATAGACCTCACTAGCTATAGACTAGTGCCAATGTACACAGTTAGTAGTGTCATATACTAAAAATAGAATAGTGTATTAATATTCCATTACTAACATGATAAAGAATGTGTTGGTACAAATTAAGTACAATGAACAATATTATAAAAACAAATATATATTCAGGACACATGTTCCAGTCCAATATGTTAACAGTATAATGTAAAGCTTGGTATTAATTCTGTCAACATAAATTTAATAATATCAAAGCATTTAAATTTAGTATGAATTCCTTTTTGCAAATATTTTGAACCACATAAATTTATCCCAACCAATTAAAGCATGTAATAAGTTTTATATATAGTCATTAAATTACTACATGTTATTATTATATACTAATAGTATATAACTGTGAGAACCTCTTTATATTAAGGATAATTACTAAGTCTCAAAGTATGAGATGTTACTTTTCTTTCTTACCTTCTGTCCTCAGTAGGCACACTGGCAACAACTTTAGTTAATTTCTCTCTCAAACTTGGTATTAGTATTTTTCTGTTCATTACTTTCTTTAATAGGATCATATTCCATAAAACTTGCCCTGTACCCAATGATAGGAGACACTGAATAGGTACTGCGTTACCCCAAATCCTTCTGCCTCATGCAATGCAATAGCAGATGGATTATTTGTCAGTATCCCCTCCATCCTAAAAGAACAAAGACTGAATACTATATAAGAACCACAAACGTTGTACTGTAAAAAATATATTGTCCGAGTTTCACTTCCTCAAAGTAACCTGGAGCAGCTGTACTAGCCATAATGGCTTGCCATACTTGTGTGTCACATGTTGACTTATAATGAGATTCCGATCAGGATGTGTACGATAGTTCGTGAAGAGAAAAGGTTCGATAACTACTTGATTGGTAATGTAGAAATAAAGGACATCTAATAAAAGGAGATAGTTAATTATAATATTATACTAGTTAATTATAATATTATGGGCTACAATATACTAATTGACAATATAATCAAATAGAACATTCTGGATTGAGGACATGAACTACAATTATGATACTTGGTGTCTCTTACCTTGGGACATTCAAGATCGACATGGTCCCTCGTACATCTTTTCTCCGTGTTTCTTTACATTTCTAACTTGTTTCTCTAATAGAGAGGAGTCATAGAATGATTGATTCAGAAATAGTTGGCCAAGTCCAAGAAAATTATTTATCTTAAAAATCTTTGAGCTCAGTTCAGATAATCATTTCTACTCTCTCCATTTGTACCTTTTCTACAAAATATTAAAGCTAGAGAGAGAGAGAGAGAAGAGAGAGAGAGAGAGACAGAGAGAGACAGACAGACAGACCAGACAGACAGACAGACAGAGAATAGAGACAGAGACAGACAGAGACAGAGAGATGAAACAATTTATAAAGCAACACTTCTAGATGAAGTCTGGACAATTTAATGAATGGATAATATGGATAAATGGATCAACTTACAAGCTAGTATTGATCCTGTACTGGTTCTGCTATATAATCAAAACATGTCGTGTACCTTTAAGCCAGAGACTCGTTCCAAATGTTGCAATAGAAATATTGGAATCAGACCTCTAAAATGAACACAATAATTAAATCACAGCATAAATCTGATTTGCGTATAGTCTCATACCCAATCTGAGTTCTATTCTAGAATAGAACAAGATTTGGGTATGAGTCTTCTTCATAAATATAAGATCAATAATAAACTAATCTCTTACTGGTACCTCCCCATCACATAGATAAAATTCTTAACCCTCTTCCTTTATATGGAGGAGGACAGCCGAGAAGAGAGAGAGCCATATTTGACTGTTGTCGTATCTCTTGTGGTCCTGTTTCTTTCAATTTGATTAATGACGATACAAGTCCATTTGACTGAAATAATTCTTTCCTAACTTCAGGATGTTCTCTACAAAGATGGACTACCAGCTGACGTAACCTCTCCAGTGATTGAGACTTCAACACCTATGTTTGATGAGAATCATACAGACTAGTTATTTTCATTATCAAATTTGTAATTCTTCCATTTACAAGTACATGTGACAATTGTTATCATTACCTGATGTTGCCGGACTGGTCTATAGAATGAATAGCAGCTGTTCTACTATGTCACTAAGATGCTTAGAAGTTGATGAAGGATGATTTTCATTAAAGCATTTATATTTCAGCAAAGTTTAGTTGTATTTTTAAAAGAACATTTTGAAGACAATTTGTTTTTAAAAAATGCGATCCGTGGTGTAGAACTAGAATGATCTTTTCTAATCACCTTCCCTCTGCCTTTTCGTCCAGATGGAGATAATATCCCGCCATTGGATGACATTCCTTATACCCAGAAGTTTAAACAGAATGTGAAGCCAAAATTGTTGCCAACGAAACAGTCCCAAATATTCCACCTTTTTAAAATTAAAAGAAAACAAGTCTTTCTAAAACTTACCTTGCCCTTCTTGTTTATTGAAAACAAACCTAACTTTCAGAAAATAATTAATTAAACATATGGGAATGACCTCCAAACCTTTCAAGAAGCAAATGTCGGTAATTTTGGTGGCATTAAAAGGGGTTCTTTTCAGTAGTATTGCAAGAAAAACAAACAATCATCATATGGACAAAAGATTTCAGACCTGCCATCTAAGGGTCTGAGCCCACCACCGTCACAGGGTCCTAGGGGAATGAGTCCATTTTTACATGGGACGAAAAGAGGGGAGAAGGTCTACGATTTCAAGAGGGTTAAGAGGAAACTAAAAATCAATCTTTTCTTAAAAGGTAATATTATATTAAGTAAAGAAATTTAACTAAGTAATAGTCTGTGGACAAACCAAGTAGAGGAAGAACATTTTAATTGAAATTCTTTAGGGCAATTTATTGTAACTTGAAATAACTGAATTTGTTTATTACCTTATATCCCTTCCCTCTCCCATCACTCTTTCAATAAGACTTTTAATTTATTTGAATTATAAATCACTGACAAGGTATACTTTTTCTTTTTTTCAAGACTGGGGACTGAAATTTCTTGTAAAATTGATCAAAATCCAACTTTGGAAAATTTCAGATCCCGTCTCGCAAAGTTCTTGAGAATTTCATCGAATCCTAAATGTTTTTGAAGCATTCAACAATCCTGAAATTAAAAGTTTTACAGAATTCTGTGGAATAATGGGAACCTTTTACTTATTAGCTGATCGGAAATATAAAATTGAAAACATTAATTTTCTGAGCAATTATTGAAGGAGGTTTCTGTTGTCTTTAATAAAATTTAATTTTTCTTTGCATACCATCACTTTTTTTAACTTATTAATAAACATATTAATTTAAAATTAATAGTTTCCGTTTGTTAAAACTTTTCTTTCTTTTCTATCAAACCTTTTTTCCTTTATTATCGTGATAGGAGTTTTAGTTCACTCTTTAATAAATTTAGTGTAAAACAACATATCTTTTATTTCCATTCCCCAAAAGAGGAAAGGATAAGGAAGCATTAAAAAAGCCAGG
>NW_024535273.1:0-13827 GCF_016097555.1 Gigantopelta aegis
TGGGGCGAATGTCTGTTGTTCAAAATACATGTTTATGTGTGCCTGAACCTGTTTGCATGCTCCTCGAATTTGAATTTCAGTTGTTAAAATACGATATTTCCAGCCTTCTGATAAGTGGGTGGTGTGCCAGGTCATGTCACGGTGTGTCTCATCATATTGCATGCTGCTAATTCCCTCAATACTGCAGGTGTCCATTTTAGATGTTGCCGCTGATTAGTAATGTAATTAAAAATGAAGCGAAACTATTTAATAATATTTAATTTTAGTTTTGGGGTTTGTTTTTAAAAAATTAAAATAATAAGTTAATTTTTACCTTTGTATATTGTTATTGTATTACTAATGTTAGTGAGAGTGTTACTTTTTAAAACAAAGTTACAATTTCCATACTGTTGAACTATATGTGACATGTAGGCGTAACTTTATTCAGCCATTCAGCAATCACTAAAATTTATTTTAGACACGCCCGTGGTCTAACTATAGGATACGTCACGGGCACGTGGTACGATAGTTCTGAATTTATAGACTAGAGCTCACATCTAGGTACTAATACGTTTCTCCTAGAATGAAAACTCACGAGTTTATTGAACCTGTTAGAGAGAGAGAGAGAGAGAGAGAGAGAGAGAGAGAGAGAGAGAGAGAGAGAGAGAGAGAGAGAGAGAGAGAGAGAGAGAGAGAGAGAGATATTGTATAATTGTAAGTTTTTAACACAGACGGTAGCACAAACCATGACCTTTATTGTACCAGCTGTGGTGCACTGGATAGAACGAGACAGTCCAGTGGACCCCTAACGGGGATTGATCCCAAACCGACCTCGCATCAAGCGATCTCTTTACGACTGGGATACGTCCCGACCTTGTTTGAAGTACGTACCTTTTACTGTTTTGCATAAAATGCATTTTGAGTACTTGCGTGTATCGCTACCGGGGGAAACGAACAATGTATGTATATTGCAGGTTTTATACGTTTATTAGAATTAAATGCATTCAGAGTACTTGCGTGTATCGCTGTCGAGGGAAACGAACAGTGTATGCATATTGCAGGTTTTATACGTTTATTAGAATTAAATGCATTTAGAGTACTTGCGTGTATCGCTGTTGGGGGAAACGAACAATGTATGTATATTGCAGGTTTTATACGTTTATTAGAATTAAATGCATTCAGAGTACTTGCGTGTATCGCTATCGGGGAAAACGAACAATGTATGCATATTGCAGGTTTTATACGTTTATTAGAATTAAATGCATTCAGAGTACTTGCGTGTATCGCTATCGGGGGAAACGCACAATGTATGCATATTTAAATGCATTTAGAGTACTTGCGTGTATCGCTGTCGGGGGAAACGCACAATGTATGCATATTGCAGGTTTTATACGTTTATTAGAATTAAATGCATTCAGAGTACTTGCGTGTATCGCTATCGGGGGAAACGCACAATGTATGCATATTTAAATGCATTTAGAGTACTTGCGTGTATCGCTGTCGGGGCAAACGAACAATGTATGCATATTGCAGGTTTTATACGTGTATTAGAATTAAATGCATTTAGAGTACTTGCGTGTATCGCTGTCGGGGGAAACGAACAATGTATGCATAGTGCAGGTGTTATACGTGTATTAGAATTAAATGCATTTAGAGTACTTGCGTGTATCGCTGTCGGGGGAAACGAATAATGTATGTATATTGCAGGTTTTATATTTTTTTTAGAATTTAAAAATTTAAACAATTGTGGACTAATGAAATTAGTCTACAAGAACCATTACACTAAAATAAAGTACCAGGTTTATATCAGTGAAGAGACGAAACAAAGCCGTCGTTTTATCCACACGCTTCTCGGCCATTTGTTTCATCCCACCGACACGTGGTTCGACGCGATCAGCACAGAGAGATAGACGATAAAAAAGATAAATGGAAAAGTGAAGATTGAGAAAGAAGGACAATAATTGTGAGTTGAGTTAAATTCTGTCTTGAACTGTTTGGTGAAAAGGTCTTCGTTTGAGATATACATTCTGACCGACATCCGGGAGTGCTGCGTACGACTTCTGCCCGTGCTGCACGGACCATCCCGACCGCTGCAGTGGAACGAGGTGAGAGACGCCATTTTGGATTTTGTAGCTGAAAAAGAAATAGAAAGAAAGAAATGTTTTATTTAACGACGCACTCAACATATTGTATTTACGGTTATACGGCGTCAGACATATGGTTAAGGACCGCACAGATATTGAGATAGGAAACCCGCTGTCGCCACTTCATTGGCTACTCTTTTCGATTACCGTCAAGGGATATTTTATATGCACCATCCTTTAAAAAAGGTAGTACATACCACATCCTTTGATATACCAGTCGTGGTGCACTGGCTGGAACGAGAAATAGCCCAATGGGCCCACCGACGGTGATCGACCGCGCATCGAGCGAGCGCTGTACCACTGGGCTACGTCTCGCCCCGAAAAAGACTTTTGTGATTGGATTGTAGGCTTCACAGATCGTCAAATAAGAGACAAATTCATAAATGCATGTACTGAACAGCGATTGGTCGAGGGACGTATTCACTGGTTACCAGTACCGGCCTCGGTGGCGTCGTGGTTAGGCGATCGGTCTACAGGCTGGTAGGTACTGGGTTCGGATCCCAGTCGAGGCATGTGATTTTTAATCCAGATACCGACTCCAAACCCTGAGTGAGTGCTCCGCAAGGCTCAATGGGTAGGTGTAAACCACTTGCACCGACCAGTGATCCATAACTGAGGCCATGGTTTGCGCTATCCTGCCTGTGGGAAGCGCAAATAAAAGATCCCTTGCTGCTAATCGGAAAGAGTAGCCCATGAAGTGGCGACAGCGGGTTTCCTTACAAAATCAGTGTGGTCCTTAACCATATGTCTGACGCCATATAACCGTAAAAACAATGTGTTGAGTGCGTCGTTAAATAAAGAATTTCGTTCTTTCTTTTACTGCTTAACAGTTTGGATCGATGGAATATCCATCGGTGATTTCTTTGAGGACAATAACCGTGGCAAACATGTGTAGTTCATTCAAAAAGATCGGCAACATAAAGACCAATGTAAGAAATTTCCGAATCGTGTGTACTATGGCAATATTCCACATTGTGCGGAATTCATGGGACAGGATTTTCAGATTGTTATGAAAAACCGACAACCCATCTGCGTACTATGTAAAGAAACTGGCCACGAAAAAAAGGTTTGTCCAAACAGATAATTACAAAACGGTAACAAACAGCGTAAACAAAGAAAAGCCAGCCAGAGACGAAGGCAAAGGAAAACCAGTGAGGCGTGCCAGTAGCGCAGAGAGAGAGAGAGAGAGAGAGAGAGAGAGAGAGAGAGAGAGAGAGAGAGAGAGAGAGAGAGAGAGAGAGAGAGAGAGAGAGAGAGAGAGACAGACAGAGAGAGAGACAGAGAGAGAGAGAGAGAGAGAGACAGAGAGAGAGACAGAGAGAGAGAGAGAGAGAGACAGAGAGAGAGAGAGAGAGACAGAGAGAGAGAGAGAGACAGAGAGACAGAGAGAGAGACAGAGAGAGAGAGAGAGACAGAGAGAGATAGAGAGAATGAATTAGAAGCAAATAGAAAACACCAGAGCCGAACGACAGCGACAGCGATACTAATAGAACATCTACAGACAGCGAACACAGCATGGACACGGGCGCGTCAACAACAACACCCTAGGGAACCCGAATCCAAGATGTTGAGAGCACAAAGACTGGAATCAGACGACATTGACAGTTACAGCAGCAGTGAGAGTGACAGTGATAAGAGTGATTATTTACAAGGTATTAAAGGCAAAAACTATTTTTCTAAAACAAAGACAGGAAAAACAGTTAAGCGGCCCTCACATATCGGTCGCGGCGCCCGCGCGACTCTTAAAACAGGCCAAAAAGGGCATTTTCGCGAGGCGTCCGGCCGGATGCTGGTCGTGGCAATCCCGTAGACAAGTCGCTAGGGCCCATCCCGCCTGTCGGAAACCGACCGGTGATTTTGACGAAAATTATTGAAAAAAAATCCGCCGGGCGCTGTGGGATTTTCACGGGCCCCTCAGGGCCACCCTACGATAGCCTCACGGCCTCCTTACGGATTGTCACGGGGATCCTATAATACCCGTAACTGAATGAAACACGATTATCAAAATATCTCTCCTAACTGTATATCTATTAGATCTATCTGTAACGGGCGGTTATACCCTAGTGGCTCGTCTAGGTATGATCAGAGATAAGATCTTATATAAAGTATATATTATTATAGCACGTTTAGTTCACTAGAAAACACAACAAACACACAATACACTTTGGAATCTGTATTAACCTACGCTGACAAATGTACTGCCACAGTAGTTAATTAACAACAACAAATAATAACAACCCAGAACTGATCACTTAATTAGTTAATCTCCAGGTGTCTAGTTTACACAATATGCTAATCACGTCACCGTGACACAACACCCACACGTGTGATAATTGAGAAACGCTTCCAGGGGAACTTAATTAATAAAGGAATTACAACTCTATTCCTAACTGGTTAATTTTTAATTAACCCTTACTACTCATTCAATAACCTTGTAACACAGAATTAATACTGGTACCTATCACAATAAAGACACTAACCTACAGTTTACCTAGGTCCTCTAGGATGACTGGTTAAGCTTACATATATAGAACAGTGAGCCTACAGACTACTGCGTCAGATGACCGGCTAAATAATATTGGTATGATACAGTCACATCAATCACATCAAGGTTATACAACAGAACAGAAATGGTATTTACCAAGTCCAAACGGACGAACGTTCCCTGGAAGCCTTCCAATATGTTTCTCCCCGATATCTCTAAAACCCTAGCTATTTATTAAAAAAAGCCAAATATCGCCTGGGGGCACATCGCGGTACCGAATCCCTACAAGTGCTATTTCTACAGAGACCAAGCGGTATATTTTTCTTAGATCGCCAGACTTGCTGACGCCTGTTCGCTAGAGATTCCATGGTCGCGCGGAGGTATTACGTAACTACTGGCCACATGGCCTCCGCACCTGGGCTGGGTGTGTATTAGAAAAGCTCGACGACCGTCGCGCAAAGGTAATACGTAACAAGGTCCACCTGAGCTTAAGTGTATATTGAGACTGCACACGGCCCTCTAAAACAATTAATATCGCCACAGGCGAAAACAAAATTAAGAGCATGTACCGTCACATACCCCCACCTCAAAAAGGATATTTCCTCTACTCTAGGAATAGGGAAATATACTACATTAAAACAAAAGGTGCGTTAACCGACGCATACGGGCATTTAAAACACATACTAATAAGGTGACTACCAGTAATCACACTGAGTCTCTGAGTCCCTGGTATACAAATAAAATATATAAAAACAAAACAGAAATCAAGAATGTCAACACATTATCATAACGTTCAACTTCGGGACAGGGCATCAGCGATTACATTGGATGTGCCCTTGATATGTTCAATGGTAATTGGGAATTCCTGCAGAAGAAGACTCCATCTCAAACTCTCTGGTTGGTGGCTTTCATTAGGATGGTCCAGTCCGTCTTCGTCTTCTTGGAACAGCACAGCTCCAGCACCCACGTCACTGGCACCCACAGCTAGCTTGAAAGGCACTCGGTAGTCTGGTGCTGCCATCACGGGAGACGAGGAGCGCATCTACTTGAGACGGTTGAATGACTTCTCGCATTCATCGGACCACTGGAACTTCTTTTCCTTCTTTTTCCGTGTCGCATGTTTTCCAGGTTTTTTCCGATAGGCATGCTGTCGAATCGGTGTAGCGTTGGGTTCCAAGCGAACATCCTGGCTTAAGGTATTGGTAACCGTTGGAAGGTCCTGACAAATGGAAACTTTGTCTTGTATCAGCGTAGTCAACTTTTCTCGCTGGGGGTTCAAGTCTGCTAGAATCTGGCTGTTGGTTAATTTGATCTCTGTAGTCTTGACGTCATCACAGGAAATTGAGTGACTCTCAATTTGGACCGGTAACTCTGGAACTATCGGCAGTCTGTCAAAATAACCTTTTAGCAAATTGATGTGACAATACCTACTTTTCCTAAATCTATCAGGAGTGTTTATCACATACCCTGTCTCATTAACCCGTTTGTGCACAACATAGGGCCCGAAATACCTGTTCTGTAATGAACCCCGTTTAATGGGAAGGTACAGCAGCACTTTATCCCCTGGTTTAAATTCCCGACTCCTAGACTTCCTATCAATCACTGATTTTATTTTGCTCTGAGCATGGCTCAGTTGCTTCCTAGCTAGTTCGGTCGCCTGCCACCTCCTATCTCTAACTCTCTTATTCATTAATACTCCCTTGTCCTCATTTAACAATGTAGTGCGAGTTGCCAACAATTTTGGATCAGCCCCCTGCTCTAGAACTAACTCTCATCTAATACAAGGTAAGTCCCCTCTATCAAACACAACTGGTTCATTTACCCTTTGCGGGAGGTCAACAGGTTCCACCACATTTAATTCCTCAGTTGACTTATCTACCATTTTACTGATAACCTCATCCACTCCAATTTCATGGCTCACACACGTATCAGACAAATCACCAATATCCTCTGGGTCTCGTGTTACCCTTCTGGCCATAGCCCTAGTCATTACACACGCAGGATATCTAATCGCATCAACCTCACTCTCTCCTACTAGTAAAGGGCTGTCTTTAATTAACAATTGGTCACATTTCGGTTGACAACACTGACTAGTCAAATCATTACCCAACAAAACTCCTATGTTTTCAACAGGCAAGTCTTTCACCACACCCATAATGACTGGTCCCGTCACAAACTTCGAACACAAGAAAACGTTATGTAACCGAACAACCATTTTTTCTCCAGTTACTGAGGTTAAGGCCAAACTACGTCCTGTATCTGAATTCTCAATACCAGCTAAACACTCCGACGTGATCAGCGACTGACTACACCCGGTATCTCGATAGATTGATATTGCCTTAAGACTCAATTCTTGTTTCACATCACAAACCATACCAGTGGACACATACGGGTTTACTTTCTCTGCCATGGGACTAACCATTAACTCTCTCGCTAACGGAGCTGACCTCACTAAACCGACCACTTGCGCATTATCGCGTTTTCTTTTAAAACAGTCCCCGACTAGGTGGTTATCCTTTTTACAGTAACTGCAATGTGGATGAAAAGTTCGTGCATTGGCTGATAATGCAGGTTTATCCTTACTTTGCCCACCAGGGGCATTCCTTGCCTGACTAGCTGACCAACTACATGACTCTCCCCGATAGTTACTTTCCCGGGAAAAACCTGGCTGAAATTTCGTCTTATCACCCTGTTGTATAGAGCTACCCTGTACTGCCTGAGCTTTGTGTATTAACACGTAGTCATCTGCCACTATGCCTACCTCCTCTGTTTTTGTGATACCACGATCCTCTAAATGAATACGTAAGCTAACTGGTAATCCATGTTTAATGTCCTGTAAGATCAACAACTCCCGTAACTCGGTATATGACTCTATCTGATGAGACACCACCCATTTATCAAACATCCCTGCCTTCTTAGCCACAAACTCACTATAAGACTGACCCTGCGTTTTTCTCAACTCGCTATACCGTAAACGATAATCCTCAGGTCGTAATTCATACGCCCTCAACACTGCCGCCTTAACTAGGTCGTACTGACTTGCTCGCTCATCACTCTTTGAATTATAAGCTACACTAGCCTTCCCCTTAAACTTAGACATGGCTAACAATGTCCACTTAGACTGCGGCCAATTTAGGTGCTTAGCGGCCCGTTCAAAAAGTTGGAAGAACATATCTACCTCCTGTTCATCAAATACAGGCACTGATCTATAAGCCTCCGACATGTTAAACCCATTTCCGGCCTCCCGTCTAACTTCTTCAGTATTCAACTTTAACTCATGTTCCACTTTTGATTTTGGTAACTGGAATTATCTATCCCTATCTCTCTCTTTCATACTCAAGCTTTTTAAAAGCTAACTGTTGTTCCATACTCAAGTCATTTATCTCTATCTCTGGAACAATCTCACTTTCTTCCATACCAGGACTATCACCAAAAACTTCCTGGATAATAATTGTCCTTATATCTCCTAATGTTTTAGCTAATGTTAAATCAATTTCCCGATCACTCGCGATTTCAACTAACTCGGCCTTACGTGCTCGCTTAATCTCCACTACACTGAGCGTATCCAGTAAATTCTTATCCATGTTTAGATATGACGCACTTATTATTAGTTAATTTTCTAGTGAACAACGTTGCTACTTCTAGTAAATTGTAAAAATAATTTATAAAGCCCCCATTTACAAACAATACTTTTTAAAATATGCATGTCCCGTTTCATTAAAATATTTAAAGTCACATCAATCACATCAAGGTTATACAACAGAGCAGAAATGATATTTACCAAGTTCAAACGGACGAACGTTCCCTGGAAGCCTTCCAATATGTTTCTTCCCGATATCTCTAAAATCCTAGCTATTTATTAAAAAAATCCAAATATCGCCTGGGGGCACATCGCGGTACCGAATCCCTACCAGTGCTATTTCCACAGCGACCAGGCGGTATATTTTTCTTAGATCGCCAGACTTCTTGACGCCAGTTCGCTAGAGATTCCATGGTCGCGCGGAGGTATTACGTAACTACTGGCCACATGGCCTCCGCACCTGGGCTGGGTGTGTAATAGAAAAGCTCGACGACCGTCGCGCAAAGGTATTACGTAACAAGGTCCATCTGGGCTTAAGTGCATATTGAGACTGCACACGGCCCTCTAAAACAATTAATATCGCCACAGGCGAAAACAAAATTAAGAGCTGGTCTCGACTTCTTAATGGCCCCCAAGCGGGCCCCAACTGCCACCCTAAGATTAGGTCAGGACAGGTCATAGGGCTTTATGTGCACATTCAGAGCAAGCTGTTTTAGCGCACGTCTTTCTTGGGCACAAGAGCCGGCATCGGCCGGCTCCTCCGTCCAGGGCAGAAAAGGTGTGTGTCTGGGGGTGGGATTGGGGGGGGGGGGGGGGGGGGGGAGAGACCGCTTGCACTGGCAGATGCAAGTGAGCACCAGCAGCCCGACCGTTTGTTGAAGCCCAAAATGTTCCAATTGTCCAAGATGTCCCAAATGGGAACAAGTACATTGAAAACCAACGGATTATCATTCCAACCCTTTAACCCTCCAATAATAAAACACAAAAAGCAAAACACAACAAATTAGAAGGAAAAAAAACAAGAGAAATACAAATTGAAAAACCGTCATGTGGATTCTGTTTTTAAAAGGGAATGGGATCAGACAGAACAAACTGCATTTACGTTTTATTTATAGGGTGATCGCCCTCTAACTTGTACATTCAGGTTAACCAGATCAGTGCACACACACACACGCGCACACACACGGCACGCACACCACACACACACACACACACATCACAAATGGTATATTGAATTCCTTGATAGTGTTATCATGCCTGTGGGATGGTGCATATAAAATTTCGCTTTCTATTAATTTTAAAATGTTTGACATCCAATAGCCGATGATTACTAAATCAATGATCTCTAGTGAAGTCGTTAAACAAACCTACTAGTTAGCAGTTGGGACATTTTGGTACACAATGTTTAGAACTGGGACATCTTGGGCCGGTGTCGCAGTTGGGACAGTTTGGGCTTCAACACTGGTCTCGGAGGTGTTGTGGTTAAGCCATCAGACATAAGTCTGGTAAATACTGGTTTCTCAGCGCGGTAACGGCTCCCACCCAGAGCGAGCTTTAACGCCTCAGTGGGTAAGTGTAAGACCACGACACCCTCTTTTCTCTCACTAACCACTAACCCACTGTCCTGGACAGGCAGCCCAGATAGCCAAGGTGTTTCCACGTGACAGCGTGCTTGAACCTTAATTGGATATAAGCACGAACACAAGTTGAAATGAAATGAAAAGGAAACGTGGCAACAAAACGTAACACCTACAATTTTAGCAGTTTAAAAGGAAGCTGAATAAAAACAGTTATACAAACTATATTAAAGGGACATTCCCGAGTTTGCTGCAATTTTTAAGTTGTTATAGACTAACAGAGACTTTTTAACGATTGTAATTATATATCAAATATATTTTGCTGCATAAAATATTAGAGGCTATATATTAAACGTGTTTCTGATCGTTCTACTATTTGTACTAGGTTAAATTTAATTTTATTTCCTAAAATATATTTTTCCGTACGTACGAACTTATTTGAAGACATAATCCAGTTTGGGCTTCTTACAAATATTAAGACGGCCAGAAATACATTGAATATACAGACCCTGATATTCTAAACAAGACAATTTATTTAATATGTAAGTTTAATCGTAGAAATATTATATTTTTCGGAAACACCTTACAATGCAGCAAACTAAGGAATGTCCCTTTAAGCATTTCAGGTTCAACAAACTAATCTAAAGCCTAAAATACAAAACCGGCGCTAGACCTTGTCACTCATAAGGGGAGAATGAACATACCCCACCCACCCCATCCCCAGACATATTGACAAAAACTCTATATTCTATACATTAAAGGGATATTCTTGAGCCCAAACTGGATTTTTTCTTCAAATAATTTCGTATGTACGAACAAAATATATTTTAGAAAATAAAATGAACTTTAATATACAGCCACTAATATTTTATGCAGGAAAAAAAAAATTGATATGTAATTACAATCGTTAAAAAGTCTCTGTTAGTCGATAACATCTTAAAAATGCAGCAAACTCAGGAATGTCCGTTTAATTACATTTTTAAAGGGTCATTCGTAGAGCAGAAAACACTGGCCTCTTACATCTGACCAATTTAAACTGACTTTTTTTCTGTCGCATTTTCCCATGTCTCATATAACAAAAACACATTAATTTATTAAAACTCGGGTACTGCATGTCGAACATTTGGTAGTTCTGACACAGTCTTAGAGAGGAGACCCGCTAAATTGTTCCATTAAAGGTAAGGCACCTTTGATAATGCAGGTTCAAAAAACAGGACAGCACATACCACGGCTGATAAAACAAAGCTTCTGGTATATATTGCCCTGTTTGCCGAAATATACATACTAAGAAGACGCATTGCTGTCAATGCGGAACATGTAGCTAATTTCCTCTGGAGATATATATCAAACGTTCGACATCAAGTATCTTGTGGTGTCATGATGTCGTTAAGAAAACGATTAAAGTTTGTTTTGTTTAAAGACAAAATTACAGCACATTTATTTAAGAATCATCGGCTATTGGATGTGAAACATTTGGTAATTTTGACAAATAGTCTTAGAGAGAGAACCCGCTACACTTTTCCCATTAGAAGCAAGGCAGGGGTTCTAGAATATTTTTTAAAATTCACTTGCCATAGGGCCAGTGGATTTGAAAATTCACTGGCCATGGTGAAAAATTCACTTGCCCAATTTTTACTGTTAATAAAAGAACAAAACTGTAAATTAAAATAATTAACTTTTTAAATGTCCAGTTTTCATACTGAGATCATGTTTAGTCAATTTGTCAATTTACACAACAGATAGGCTCATTGGGCATGCTTTATGGTTTGTTTAGAAAAATATGCAAATAATTTTCATCAGTTTAGAATAAAGTTACCGTACCTATTAAAATTTTAAAATAATTCTTTCCACTAAAACCACCGAAGTTATAAAAAATAATCCATGTTACCGACATATTGCAACAATTAACAGCATTATTTATTTACTTATGAATGGGAACTCACCCCCACCCCCAACCCCTCAAAAAACAAAAAGAGAAAAAGAAACAATTAAGAACCTTTATTAGCATAAAGTGTACATGTATTTCAGTTTCAGGCTTGAAGGGATCTTTTATATTCACCATCCCACAAACAGGATAGCACATACCACATCCTTTGATATACAAGTCATGGTGGACTGGCTGACATGAGAAACAGCCCAATGGGGAACCGACGGAGATAGATACCAAACCGATCAAGCGAGGATGTCGTTAAGAAAAAAGTTAAGTATTGTACTTTAAGAATAATAGAAATTGCAGTGGGTTCCGTTGTTTACGACAACGTACTGCCAACTTACTGACTGCCTGGCCCAAGGGAACATCAATCATTTAAAGACACTGGTCTGAATCGGCGTCCATGTTTCTGACTAATGCAATCTTTACACAGTGGTTTTCACGACTACAACACTACTCAAATTTCTTTTAGATTTTCATTTTCTGCATAATTTCCAATGCCGTCCTAATCCTAGACAAAACTGGATTTTATTTGCGCAATAATTATGTATATATAAACAGAGAATAACTAGTTAATGACGTTGCATATCTGCTTTATCCTGTGAAGGTAAGAATGGCGGCGCAATGGTTAAGCCATCGGACTACAGGCTGGTAGGTACAGGGCTCGCAGCACGGTACCGGCCTCCAACAACCCAGAGCGAGTTCTTAAGGGCTCAATGGGTAGGTGTAAGGCCACTTACACCCTCTTCTCTCTCATTAACTACTAACCAACTAACAAACTAACCCACTGTTCTGGACAGACAGCCTTGATAGCTGGGGTGTGTGCCCAGGACAACGTGCTTGAACCTTAATTGGATATAAGCACGAAAATGAGTTGAAATGAAACGCACCCACAGTCATTAAAACCCGTCCTGGGTGGGAGCCGGTACCGGGCTGCGAACCCAGTACCTATCAGCCTTATGTCGGAACGCTAACCACGACACCACCGAGAGCGGTGTAACCTACAGGTAAGTGAGTGCTTTTCGAAGAAAGGAATGATAACAGAATTAAGAATGCATCAACCATCTGGGGACGTCTAAATGAATATTCATTCCACTTGTTATTTCCTTTCCTCTTTTGAAACTTGTTTGTTTTCTTATCTACCAGCGTGAATACGCACGAGACAGCAATTCAATAACTTTAAGAACTTTAAGAACAATAGAAATGTCAGTGGGTTCCGTTGTTTACGACAACGTACTGCCCACTTACTGACTGCCTCGCCGAGGGCCCAAGGGAACATCAATCATTTAAAGACTCTGGTCTGTGTCGGCATCCATGGTTCTGACTAATGCAGTCTTTACACAATGGTTTTGACGACTAAAACACTTCAAATTTGTTTCAGATTATCATTTTCTGCATAATTTCCAATGCCGTCTTAATGCAAGACAGAATTAGTGTTTATATGCACAAACATTATATACATATACATTGAGAATAACTAGTTGATAACTTCGGATATCTGCTTTATCCTGTGAAGGTAAGAATGGGAAGTTTCTCATTCGGCCTGAACACGATAACGGAAACATCCGACGTCATTAACTAGTTATTATTTTTTATCCTGCAGACCATAAAAATTAAGGGGAAATCTATTATTTCTGTTATTTCAGCCACATTGTATGATGACCTAGATGTCAAATGATCAATTGTGTAATGTAGTTATGCGTGTGACGTCATATGAGTGACGTCAAAGTCGTAATCTGCTAGTATATGTTTATGACTTGCTTTAATCGTCATCAAAATTTGTCAATAGAAAACAGTGGTTGCAGGATAAATCGAGATTAACTGGTTAATGACGTCGGATATCTGCTTGATCTTGTGAAGATAAGAATGGAAAATCATCTCATTCGGCCTGAACAGGATAAACCATGTATTCGACGTCATTAACTAGTTATTATTTTTATCCTACAGTCATAACAATTAAACGGGAAAAGCTATTATTTCTGTTATTCAGTCACATTGTACGATGACCTAGTGGTCAATGAGCGATTTTGTAAAGTAGGATACACATGTGACGTCACGTGAGTGACGTCAAAAGTCATATCCTGCTAGTAGAAGGATAGGACTTTTGCTTTATCCAGCAAATCACTGAATAC
>NW_024535274.1:0-2500 GCF_016097555.1 Gigantopelta aegis
TCTCTCTCATTGTTTTCTTTGAGTATTATTGTTTTTTAAAGCTAAACATATCCTTATGAATGCAATGATCCTGTTATAAATGTGTTTAATTTAATACATTTTATGACGTTAAAATCATATTGTAAGGCAGTGATTCAGGACTTCCCAAGCCTTACATTGCCATTGATCTGGGGATAATAAAACTTTAATTAAAAATATATGATATGTATATTAACACTATTGGCATCTACAAAGTGATATTGCGATATTGAAAACGTCACGCAGTCTGCTTGAACTTTTATTGGTAAGGTGTGTGGGAATAATGTAATATATTATCTATGATTTGTTTACCAGTTTTTGTTTATTTTGTGGTAATTTGGTTAACTAGTGACATAATTCAACATATAAACAAATGAAAATATGCCTTTAATACTTGCCATTTCTTATTTTCTGAAAATGCTGCCAACACAGTAACACAACAGAGACAGAAGCAGAACTGCTTCTTAGACATTGGTTAAGGTATTCATTGGGTTAAAGTGTGGGCCGCAAAAGGATGCATGCTAAGAAAAGGAGTAAGTTTTTTGCGATTATATTTGTCTATTTCCTGTTTTGTTAGGGTTATTCCTTTAAAAGTCGAGGGGGGGGGGGGGGGGGGTAGGGGGCTAGACATTTTTGTACCCTTACCTACACATTTTCAGTATTGTTTAATAATGGCGAACATAGCAGAATCTGTGTCAAGACCTCCCTCCACACATTTAGGAAACATCTTCAGGCTTACTCCCACCCATTGCAAAAAGAAAGGACCCTTATATTTGCTTTAAGATAGTCAATGTGTAACAATGAATATGATACAAATAAAGCAAGTAGTGTCCATCAATATGGAAGACACATAAAAGAAAGCTTAATTTTATATATCACACACATATGTTGGAAGACATGTAATAGTTAGGTTATTTACTTTTATATATCACACACATATGTTGGAAGACATGTAATAGTTAGGTTATTTACTTTTAGATTTATATAAGTCACTTTTATTTATCACACATATGTTGGAAGACATGTAATAGTATTTATTTTTTTCCTATTCACACATATATTGGAAGACATGTATATGTAACTGGAATATATCACAAATATATGTTGGAATAATATAGTTAGGTTTATTACTTTTATAATGACACATATATGTTGGAATGACATAAATAGGTTACTTTTACTTATATATCACACATATATGTTGGGGAAGACATGTATTTATATATTAGGTTGTTGGAAGATTTAGTTAGGTTAGATTTAGATGATGAATAAGTACTTTTTTATCATATCACACATATATGTTGGATGTTGGAAGACATGTAATAGTTAGGTTATTTACTTTTTATATATCAACACACATATGTTGGAAGACATGTAATAGTTAGTATTTCACACATATATGTTGGAATTTACTTTTATATATCACACATACTATATGTTGGAAGACATGTAATAGTTAGGTTATTTACTTTTATACATCACACGTATATGTTGGAAAGACATGTAATAGTTAGGTTATATTGTATGTTGGAAGACATGTAATAGTTAGTTTATTTACTTTTATATATCACACATATATGTTGGGAGACATGTAAAGTTAGTTATTTACGTTCATATATCACACATATATGTTGGGAGACATGCAATAGTTAGGTTATTTACTTTTAGATTTATGAATAAGTACTGTTATGGGGCGGGACGTAGCCCAGTGGTAAAGCGTTTGCTAGATGCACAGTCGGTTTGGAATCGACCCCCTTCGGTGGGCCCATTGGGCTATTTCTCGTTCCAATCAGTGCAACACGACTGGTATTTCAAAAGTCGTGGTATATGACATTATGTCTGTGAGATGGTGCATATAAAATATCCCTTGCTACTAATAGAACAACATGGCGTGTTTCCACTCTAAGACTATGTGTCAAAATGACCAAACGTTGACATCGAATAGCCGATGATTAATATACTAATGTGCTCCAGTGGTGTCGTTAAACAAAGCAAACTTTAAAACAAACTTTAAGTACTTTAATGTAACTCCCTTGAAAATGTTATATGTTTTGGTTTTTTCGTTGTTTTTTTAATAGTAACCTAATAGTCTGAACAAGGAGACATTTCCGAATATTGGTTACACACGAACAACCTTTTTATTCAGTGGTATATATTTTAATTTTAAATAATTACAGGTGTATATTTGAGACTAAACTGTTGAAATCCGTTTAGTATGACATCTTTATCTCTTGCGTTTGTCATTGCAGCACTTGAGGAGAGGCAACGTGCGAGGCCAGCAGCCATGGAAATGCTATCGTCGTCGGAATCCGAAAAAAGATGATGAAAAAGATTGATATGTTGTTCGATAATAAATGTTACAACGTTGAGCGAACAATATAACGTGGTGTGGAAATGTTGGCACAGCGTTGGTAAACCGTTGGTAAACCGTTGGTGCAATGTGGAATTAGCAACAGTGCGCCAACGTTTGCCTAACGGTCAC
>NW_024535274.1:7500-13175 GCF_016097555.1 Gigantopelta aegis
AGGATATCCTTTCAACTCAGCACCAAGCACTGTGGTGTTTACGGAGGTAAATCCCAAACTAAATTTTTCTTTTTCCCCAAGCACTTTGGGCATCGCTGGTTTTATCACCCTGGTTACGAAAGGCATCACCTTGCCCCTTCAAACAGTTTAGTTTGGAGTGATTGCCACGGCAAACTGAGCATATGTGTTGATACCTACACATTTTAAATTTACAAGCACCCTTATTAAAACCATAACATACTCCCTTTGCCCCTTGTGCTCTGTCGGTACCACTACTACCCGAGGGGTTAGCTGCACCAGCTCTAGGTACAGACAGCAATCACAGCCAAAGATCGGTGTTTAGTTTTGACCAAGATTGCTGGGCAATGGCTTGGCGCAATCTAAACTGTTCATCATATTCCCTCCATCCATATCCCGGACTTCTGGCTGACGCATCTCTGATGACGGACATATATTGGGTCAATTCAGTCGCCTTGGCAGGAAATTTTTGTATATAGATGTGCATAAAAATTATGAATGCATCAGTCCATTTTTCAACAGTGGATATTTTGTCCTTGAAAACACGTGGTCGTGTTTCAAGGACCCCATTTTTATTGAGAACTAAGGACCCTCCCCCATAAAAATCTTGCAATTCAATGGTTCCTTTCAACAAAAGCCCCAAATTTATATACTGATTCGCCCAGATCTTCTGTTTTAATTGACTCGGCACATGGGCCGCTATGTCATCTTCGGCTAAAAGCAAGATCTCGGGGTTGCCCACCGATTCTGCGCCTAACTGCATGAAGCCCACCGGACCACCCCCCGGTATAGCATTTGGGTCCGTCCCCGCATCCCGGTTAACCGGCGTAAGATTATCGGAATTATTGACAGAAACACTATCAGGAACCGCCAAAGCGTAATTCCAAATGTTACCTGTTGCTTCCCTATTCACATCTGTTGGTCCGTTCACCTGAGGAACAGACACCGTCGTGACTGTGTATCTTTACTCGCTGCACTTACGGCCATGCCACTCGCACGCGCACCTCTCGAACGCGAACTTCGAGTCGAAGTCGCTGTCCTCCTTCCCAATCCTCGCCTCGGAACCTGAGGGCGAGACGCCGTCCCTTTCAACCTCTTGGTTGGCGGCATTGTAATCGAAATCAATTTAACACAGTTTTTGCTAAATTAAATAAGTTTTTTAGCTAAATGCTAGTTAAATATTTTCCAGTTTTGAGAGTGGCCGTTTGCGCCCAAATTTGTATCAGCAGGAATAACTCTAATTTAGTAACCCTATTAAGCCAGTGAAGGTCTCACACCACAGTTGGAAAATACTACAATAAATCTGTTTAATATTAATGTATTAAACCTTCATATATACAAGGCCAATGTTTTCATCGGTCGTGACTGATATGGTAAACATACCTGTAGTGGGAATTAATTACATACCAGAACTATATATAGACCATATTTCGTGGTTCGCCAAATAACCCGTCTCTCTCTCTCTCTCTCTCTCTCTCTCTCTCTCTCTCTCTCTCTCTCTCTCTCTCTCTCTCTCTCTCTCTCTCTCTCTCTCTCTCTCTCTCTCTCTCTCTCTCTCTCGTTGCTTCGTTGCTTATTTAATTACTTTTTACAACAGAAAACAACATTCCAAAATTCAAAGAGCCTGCGCTGACATCATCGGATTGCAAGCTAGGCTAAATGTAAACAGACTATTCACGAGTTACTTAGGGGTTTGTTTACATAGAAAAACGGAATATGGTTTATAAAGGCAAGGAAAAAGATCTGGCCCACCTCCAATCGTCATTTGAAGAAGCTAAACTATGAATATCTCTTCATGTCTTGGATTCCCTTGAGGCAGGACTCAAAGTATGTGTCGTTATCGCCAATGATACAGATGTAATTTTCGCCCTGATATATCACATCCCAGTATTTCTTCAACACGACCTTGAGGAGGTGTGGGTACGAGTTGGAGTTGGAGATACCACTTGGTATGTACCCCTTCATACTCTTGTTGCATCGCCTGGGTCGTAAGCTGTGTACAATACTGCCGGCTGTGCACAACCGTAGAGGGTTTGATATCATCAGCAAGGTTGGTACAAAGAAGGCGACTTTGAAGGTTCGGTAGTACACATTGGGAGATATTCAACCCTCTCTACAGCCATGATTCACAACGCTGAACATTACGTACAGAGGTTTTCATTTTACTTCAGTAAAGGCAACTCTCTCCACAACCTTCCTCCGACATGCCATGGTATCCTGCCTCATATTCAGCTGTCGTTATGTAATGTCCATACCACTATGCATGCCTTGGAGAGCCACCTCGAACCAGAAACTGTCGAATTACTGAAGCCACAAAAGTGTAGAAAATATCACCCAATTCCTGTAAAAATGTAATTGCCTGATAAGATTAGCTTGTGTTTGTAGTGTTTTGGTATGTTTAAAACTGCTGTACTCATAATGTAGTAATCTTTAGATAGGAGTATGTAGGACGATACACAATGATAATCTATGTATAGGTCTGATGTGTTCAGTGATTGAACGACATTCTTTATTAAGGTGGACTTCTGATTGCACGGACTGTTTTACACATTATTATCTGGGATATGGTCGGGAGGAGGAGGGGTGGAGACTTTATGTATTTGACTCATTTTTAGAGTGTCACTTGAAATGTTCTTCTGCATGCGAAGTTATGTCTAGTCCACTAGTTTGCTGTCATGTTGGACGCCATCTTGGAAGTATGCTAATTTAGTCAACTCCAACAAATCAACGTAAAGGTACCAATAGATTATTTGGGGCCAAAAACATGTTTATAAACATAAAAATTAACTTATTATTTTCTTTGACAAAGTGTCCTACAAGTGTGTATGTCATGGGGTAGGGACACAATGGGCCCCATTTCGGTATAATCCAGCAACCCGTGGTATCAAAATGAAAACTGCACTGCTCTGAGCACTTAATGAAGAAAAACCCTTGGCCAATTTGTGACATTCTGCTTACAGTATTGGTTGACTGAGAAGCCATTAGACTTTGAGATACTTTTAAATCAAAATAATTTTCCGAGTAAAAATATATAAAATAAGGTATTTTTGTACCCCGGACCCAGGTATAGGGCAATGAATAATGCTGAAATATAATTAGTAGCACGTAGACAATTGAAAAAAAAAATCAAAATTAATTATATATGTGTAACAAATAAACTGCAATATCGTCGTATTTTCCTTTTGATGGCCAACCGAAAACCATAAATGGGCTCTGCTGATAAACGTACTTAACCTGTAAGTATTACCCAAACGTTTTCTGAAGACATTGGCATATAGAACAAGACAAATAAGTTAACCCTCTGAAGGAGTAATGTACGCGAACTACCCCCACCCCCCACTCCCCACCCCCACACCACCACCCGAGCCTATCCTAGTATAGAGATATATGCTCATGCATGCACATACACAGACATAACTATAGTGCTGTCGGAAATAGAATAAAAACGATTTTCGTTGATTATTTCTTACATATTAAACAGACACGTAAATATTTGGTAAATATCTATTTAATTATAGTCTACCTAATTTAGCATTTACTTGTTTTGGCTCTCATTGATGTACAAGGTGGTGTTTACTCTTGACATTAAAAGAAATACGTCAGTAAACAGGTGATTGTGCACTTTATTGGAACAAACTATAACAAAGTTTGGTCAATATATGTCAATTTCATTGCTGTTACAATATGTGAGGGACCTTTCTGATGATGGTGTATCCCTATTCCTCTCCAACACAAAATATTTGTAGACATTTATAAGCAACTTTTGAGCAAAACTGTCAAGAATCATTTTGAGTCTGTGATCTATTTTCCGGTATTAAATGTGCTATCTCAAAGTTGCATAATGACAGCTATTGCAAATCACGTTTTTATTAAATTTTGCTTTAACATTTAAAGACTACACCTTTAACTATATGCCTATAATTATGATTATAGGAAATGATTTTATCTACTGATAGAAAATACACTTTTATTGGAGAATCTTTATCACAGATGATCACATATAACTTCTGATATAGCACATTTAAGTGGTTGCAAGATTGTGTACATTTCTACTGTATTTATATTGAATTTATATTCACTAAATATGCTGGTCAGAATTAATAATTTATGCTGCAATTCAAAATAATCAGTTATCTTGCAGTGTTAAATTAAACGTTTGTTTAAGGGTAAATGAAATTGACACATATCCATCAAAATGTGTTATAGTATGTTCCAATAAAGGTCACAAATCTCCTGTTTACTGACATATTTACTTTAATTTCAAGAGTAAACACCACCTTGTACATCAATGAGAGTAAATGCTAAATTAGGTAGAGTATCATTAGATAGGTATTTACTAAATATTTACTTGTCCGTTTAATATGAAAGAAATAATTGACGGAAATCATTTTTATTCTATTTCCGACACCACTTTAGGAATCAAATGCACAAAAACAAATGCACCTATATACACACGTACACATAGGCACGCACACACGTACACACATAGATACAGCCATACATGTATACACATACACACAAACACACGCGCTCGCACTCAAACATAAACACATGCATGCACACACACACACACACACACACACACACACACACACACACATATACATACATACACACATACACGTGCACGCACACTCAAACATACACACACGACACACGCACACACACACACACACACACACACACACACACACACACCTACCACACACGCGGGTACACACACATATATACCTATACATACTTATACACATATGCACATGCACACACAAACACACATACAGGCACACACAAACATACATACAGGCGCACACACACACACACACACACACACACACACACACACACAAACATACACACATGCACCTATATACACACCTACACAGAGGCACGCACATACATACAACCATAGATACATACATACATGTATACACATACACACAGACACACGCGCACATGTACACACACACATATATACATACACATACGCATACATACACATACACACCTACACACATACATACACACACAGGGACACATACACACACATACGCATACACCTATTGCCTTTTTTTTCGGCATGTGTATATTATTATTACATGCATTTGTATCATTATACAATGCATTTTAATCCGCATTACGTCACTCTCGCCGTGGTGCATTAAATGAAGACTGGTAAACATTCAGCTAAAACATAGCAGCCTTGTCAATCATAATGCATGTAAAATCCGATTGGCTATTCATTAGAGATATAACACCCATTGGGATTATATTTAATTTCAAATCTCATTGGGTTTTTGGCTGCTATAAATTGCAAAGACGATGATCTTAAATCAGATGTTGCGGCTGTCTTCAAGAGTCTTCAGCAGCCACAGGTGAGTATTGTACTACTGTTTGCCACTTAATGTGATTACCTAATATGCGTCTATGTATACTTAATGATTTTATTATACATGTATGTATTGATGTTGGTATAAAGTGCTCGTACTGGCAGTAGCTAGAAAGAATTTCCCTATTAATTGAATTGAAAGATAACTGGACTCTCGCACTGAGAATCCGTGGTTCGATTCCCTTCAGTGGAGTTTGATTTTTCTGTTACGTTTGGATTCGACGTAGGGACTGAGTGTGTTGTTAATACAAGAATGCAATTATAACTCAGG
>NW_024535275.1:0-12587 GCF_016097555.1 Gigantopelta aegis
TCCCTCCTGCACTTAATAAATATCAGAACCTTTCTGAAAGCGTATATGGGCATACCGCCATACAATCCACTATAGTGTGAAATAATTGCTATACGTTTTCTGACATCTAGTTCACCCCACCCCTAAAATAAAATGTGGAATTAAAGGCAAATGTTTTCGTAGTACTCCTGCGTGGGGAATTATGGAATTTACATTAGTCCCTTGGCCCAAATATTTGGGAATAAGGGAAAAATAAATTTTGGGGCCGAATTTTAAATTGATTTGCCCGAACGGTTGATTAAGTATGAATAAAAAATTTTGGTACTAATGGATAGGACCACTCACCAGGGTCTTCTGCACCTATAAATTCAGAACCCTTTCTGAAATCTATATGGGCAAGACCGCCATACAAGTACGCACTATAGTGCTGAAAAGCATTGCATGTGTTTCTGCATCTAGTTCACCCCACCCTAAAAATAAAATTTGTAATGTAAAGCAAATGTATGTTCTATGTACGCCCTGCGTGGCAAATAGGGAATTTTTTATCCTTGGCCAAATATTTGGTGAAAAGGGCAAAAAAATTTTGGGGCCGAATTTTCCAAAATTGATTTTTGCCGAAAACGGTGTGCTAAGTAGTCAAATAAACAAATTTTTGGTACTAATGGATAGGGACCACCACAAGGGGTCTTCTGCACTTTAATATCGAACCCTTTCTGAAAGTCAGTAATGGGGCAATGACCGCCATACAAGTACGCACTATAGTGCTGAAAGATTGTTGTTGTTCTGCATCAGTTTTACCCCACCCCTAAAAATAAAAAGTGGGGAATTAAGGCAAATGTAGATCGATGTACGCCCCGTTGGGGAATATGGGAGCTTTTCTTTGTCCTTGGCCCAATATTTGGTGAATAAGGGCAAAAAATAAATTTTGGGGCCGAATTTCCAAAATTGTTTTTGCCGAACTGTGTGTATAAGTAGTTAATAAAAAAGTTTTTGGACATAAGGATGGGACCACTCACCGGTCCTTCCTCTATAATATCGAAACCCTTTCTAAATCAGTATATGGGGCAATACCGCCTACAATTACGCACTATTGCTAAAGCTTGATACTGTTCTGACATCTAGTTTCACCCCACCCAAAAAAAATTAGATGTATGTATCGTATGTACGTCCTGCTTGGGGCTATTATTTGAATATTTAGCATTAGTACCTTGGCCCAAATAATTTGTGATAAGGGTAAAATAACTAGTTTGGGGGCCGAATTTTCAAAATTGAGTTTTGCGCGCGACTAGTTGTGTATAAGTAGTCGAATACAAAAAGTTTTGGTACCTAATGGATTATGTACCCTCACACAAGTGTCTTCTGCCTCTATAAATATGCAGAACCACTTTCTGAAAGCAGTATATGTGGCAATTACCGCCATACCAGTAGGCGCACTCATATGGCTGAAGTCTTGCTATAATAGCGTGTTCTGACATCATAGTTCACCCTACCACCCTAAAATTAAATTTGTAACTGTAAAGGTAATGTCTGCATCGTGATGTAACGCCCTGCGTGGGCGAATTATAGGAACATATTACTTAGTCCTTGGCCTCAAATATTTGGTTAATAAGGGGAAAAATCATTTGGGGGCCGTATTTTCCGATAAAACCTTGCATTTGTATGACCGACGGTGTGCCATTTCGTAACGAATAAAGAAAGTTTTTGGTAGTTAGGTACATGAATGGATAGGGACTCACGTCACACAGGGTCTCCTGGGCCCTATTATAAATATCAGAACCACTTTCTGGGAAAGTCATTATCTTGGTGGCAATGACCGCCATACAGCGTCTCGCACTATAGTGCTGAAGCACTTGGCTATGTGTGTTCTGACATCCAGTTTTAGCGCCCCCCCTAAAATAAATGTTGTAAAGTAAAGCGAAAATGTAGTATCAATGTATGCGCGTCGCTGCGTGCGCGAACTATAGCGGACATTATCCTTATTCCTTGGCCTGCAAATATTTGGTGAATAAGGCAAAAATAAATTTTGGGGCGCGAATTTTCCGAAATTGATTTTTGGGCCGGGGACCGGTGTGAGCATTGCAGTATTCGAATAACAATAGTTTTTGGTACATAATTGATAGGGTACGACTCACACAGGTCTCCTGCCCTATATAAATACTCAGAACCTCTTTCTGAAAGTCAGTATATGGGGCAATGACCGCCATACTAAGTACGCATCTATAGTGCTGAAAGTCAATTGGCTATTAGCTTGTTGCTGACTATCTAGTTCACGACCCCACCGCCATAAAAATTCATGTGTGAATGTGAAGGAAATGTAGTATCGTATGTACGTTCCTGGCGTTGGCGAATTATGAGAACATTACGATTGATCCTGGACTTGCTCAAATACTTTGTGATATAGGGGAAAAATAAATTTGGGGGGCCGAGATTTTCTCAAATTGATTTTTTGCCGAAGTCGTGTGCCTTAAGCGTCGTAAAGAAGTTTTTGTGGACATATGGATAGGGACCTACTCACACAGGGTCTCGCTCGCACTATATAAAAATAATCAGAACGGCTTTCTAAAGTCAGTATATTGGGCAATGGACGGCCATACAAGTACGCACTATAGTGCTGACTAGAATTGCTTATACGTGTTCTGAGCATCTAGTTCACTCCTCACACCTCAAACTAAAATGTGTGAATGTTAAGGCAAATGTATGTATCGTATGTACGTCCTGCGTGTGTGAATTATGGGAACATTTACTAGTCTGGGGGGGGGGTGGTTTGGGGGGGGGGGGGGTGGGTTGACCCAATATTTGGCGAATAAGGGCAAAATAAATTTTGGGGCCGAATTTGGAAAATTGATTTTTGCGTCGACGGTGTGTCATTAAGAGTGGTAACTGAATGAGAAAGTTTTGGTACATATAAATGGATGGGGACCACTCACACAGGGTCTTCTGCACTCTATAAATATGCAGAACGCCTTTCTGAAAGTCAGTTACATGGGGCAATGAACCGCCATACATAGTACGCACCTATTGGCTGAAAGCATTGGCTATGTGTGTTCTGACATCCTCATTTAACCCAAACGCTACGATTACCCCACCCCTAAAAATAAAGATTGTAAAAGAAAGGCGAAATGTATGTATCAAATGTACGCCCCTGCGGTGCGCGAACTTATAGGGACATTTCCGGTCTTTAGTCCATTGGCCCAAATATTTGGGTGCAATAAGTCTTAAACATAAATTTGGTAGGCCGAATTTTCCAAAGTGGATTTTTTGCCGAACGTTGTGCATTAAGTAGCTGCGAATAACACAGTTTTTGGTAACATAATGGATAGGGACCAACTTCCACACAGGGTCGCCTGCACGTCTGTAAATTATCGGAAACCCTTTCTGAAAGTCAGTATATGGGTGCAATGACCGCCATACAAGTACGTCACTATAGTGGCTGAGAAGAATTGCCTATACGTGTTTCTGACATCTAGTTCACAAGCCCACCGACGCGGCACCCTAAAAATTAAATGTGTGAATGGAATTGCAAATTTATGTATCGAATGTACTCCCGCTGCGTTGAGCGAATTTATGGGAGCATTTACTTTATAGTCCTGGGCCCAAATATTTGGTGAATAAGGGTCTAAAATCATTTTTGTGTGCCGAATTTTCTCAAAATTGAGTTTTGCCAGAAGCGGTGTGTATTAAGTAGTCAAATAATAATATTTTTTTTGTAGATAATGGATCGGAACGTCACTGCACACAGGGTCTTCTGCTACTCTAAAATATATCAGAACCCTTTCTCAAAGTCAGTAAATATGGGCTAATGACCTGCCGTACAAGTACGCAACTATATTGCTGAAAGCTTGCTATACTACGTTCTTCTGACATCTAGTTCAACCAGCCGTAAAAATACAATTTGTATATCTGTAAAGGGGGCAAATGTATGGCTTCGTATATAACACATGCGTGGGCGAAGTTATATGGAACAATGTACTAGTGTCCCTTGGCCGCAAATCTATTGGTGAATAAGGGCTATAAAATAATTTTGGGCCGAATTTTTGGAAAATTGATTTTTGCCGAACACTGGTGTTCGCATTACGTAGTCGAATAAAGAATAGTTTTTGGTACATAACTTGGATAAGGGACCACCTCACCCAGGGTCTTGGCTGCACTCTATATTCTATCGTATACCTCTTTCTGAAAGTCAGTATACATTGGGGGCAGATGTACCGCCAACCAATATAAGTACGCACTATAGTGCTGAAAGCATTGCTATACGTGTGGTGACACTCTAGTTTCACCCCAACGCCCGTAAAAAAAACTAAAATTTGTAGCTGTAAAGGTAAATGTATGTTATCGGTATGTAGGCGACGCTGCGTTGGGCGAATTATATGGAGTCATTTAGCTTTAGTCCCTTGGCCGCAAATCTTTTGTGAATACGTGCACAAAGTAAATTTTGGGGTCCGAATTTTGCCAACAATTGATAGTTTTGCCGCAAGGTAGTGTATTAACGCTCGGATGCGGAATTAAGACAGTTTTGGGGGCTATGGATAGGGATACGGGACCACTCTATCTCACACAGGGTCTTCTGCACTCTATAAATATCAGAATGCCCTTTCTGAAAGTCAGTATATGGGGCAATGACTCGCCCATACAAGCTACGCACTATATTGCTGAAAGCATTGCTATACGTGTTCTCGACATCTACGTTCACGGCCCCCAGGCCCTGCTAACAAATAATGTAATTTATGTCAAAGGCTAAATGTATGTATCGTATCTACGACCGGCGAAGGGCGACATTATAGGAATATTTACATTAGTCCTTGGCCGGCAAATATTTGGTGAATGAAGGGTAAAAATAAATTTTGGGGCGATTTCAATCCAAAATTGAGTTTTTGCGAACCACGTGTGCATTAAGTATGTCGCATAAACAGAAGTTTTTGGGGTACATAATGGATAGGGAATCACTCACATCAGGGTCTTCTGCACTCTAATAGAATATTCAAGAACCCTTTCTGAAATTTCAGTATATGTGGCAATGACCCGCGCTCCGCCATACAAGTACGGCACTATAGTGCTGGAAGGCGATTGCTATACGTGTTCTGACATCTAGTTCACGCTCCACCCGCTAATAATAAACATTTGTATACTGTAAAGCAAATGTATGCATCGTCTTATGTACGACACCTGCGTGGGCGAAATTATACGGAGGACCATTTCTTTAGTCCTTGGCCCGCAATATTTTTGTGAATAACGGGAAAAATGACATTTTGGGGTCCTGTATTTTACTTCGCAAATTGATTTTTTTGCCGAAACGGTGTGCATTAAGTGGACGAATAAAGAACGTTTTTTGGTACATACTGGATAGTGGACTATCTCCAGCAGGTCGTTTCTCCTGCACTATATAATATATTCAGATACTCAACCCTTTCCTGAACGTCCAGTAATATGGAATCAATGACGCGCCATCCAGTTAGTGCACTATTAGTTGCTGAAATTAATGCTATACGGTGTTCTGACATCCTAGTTCTCTCCTCTCCCTAAAAATTAAAATAAATGTGTGAATGTGAAGCAAAATTGTATGGTATCGTATGTACTGTCCCTGTCGTGGGTGTATTGAATGGGAACATTTACTGGTGTACCGTTGGCCCAAATATTTGGCGAATAAGGGCAAAAAAAATAAAATTTTGGGGTGCCGGAATTTTTGGAAAATGATTTTTTTGGCTCGAACGGTTTGGCCATTAAGTAGTGGAATACAATGAAATTATTTGAAACATACATGGATAGGGACCAGCTCACACAGGGTCCTTCTAGCACTCTATAAATATCAGAACCACTTTCTGAAAGTAGTACATGGGGCAATGCACCGCCATAGCAAGTACGTCAGCTATATGTGTCTGAAAGCATTGCTATGTGTGTTTCTGATCATCTCAGTTTACGCCCACCGCCCTAAAACAATAATGGTGTAGTATGTAAGTGCGAAATGTATGTATGCAAATGTACTGCCCTGCGTGCGGCGAACGATAGGGACAATTTTTCCTTTAGTCCGTGGACCGCAAATGTTGGTGAATAAGGGCATAAAATAAATTTGGGGCCGATTTTTTCCAAAATTGATTTTTGTGCCCGAACGGTGAGCATTAATTTAGTCGTAATACAACAACAGTTTGTTGGTAGGCAGTAGGTAGGGACGCACTCCCACAGGGTCCTTCTGCACTCTTATAAATATGCAGAACCCTTTCTGTAAAGTCAGTACATGGGGCAAGGACCGCCATTAACAAGTCACGCACTATATGGCTGAAAAGCATTGCTATACGTGTTCTTCTGACATCTTAGTTCACCCCCCCTTAAAAAATAAAATTGGTAAGCTGTAAAGGCTAATGATGCATCGTATATACGACCTGCGGTGGGCGCATTACTAGGAGCATTTCACTTAGATGCTTGGCCCAAATATTTGGTGAATAATGGTGCAAAAATAAATTTTGTGGGCAGATTTTAATTTTCCAATTGATTTTTGGCCTGAGCCACACGTATCGCATTAAGTAGTCCTCAATCTCAACAGACATGACTTTTTTTGGGCGTGCTACATAATTGGACCTTAGGGACGCACTCACACAGGGTCTTCCTGTCACTCTAATATATATCATAGAACCCTTTCTGAAAGTCAGTAATATTGGGGCAATGACTCAGCCATACAAGTACGTCACTATAGTGCTGAAAGCATTGCTATAACGCGTGTTTCTGGAACATCTAGTGTCACACCCCGCACCGTAAAATAATATTTGTAGCTGTAAGGGTAAATGTGATGTATCGTATGTACGACCTGCGTGGGCAATTTATAGGGAGCATTTTACTTTAGTCCTTGCCGCAAACTATTTGGTGGGGGGGGAATAACAACGGCTACAAATAAATTTTGGTGCCGAATTTTGCGCAAAATTGAGTTTTGCCGAACACCCGTGTCGTATTAAGTATGTCGAATACAGTAAAGTTTTTGGTAGCATAATGGATAGGGACCACTCACACAGGGTCTTCTGCACCTCTATAAATATCAGAACGTCTCTTTCTGAAGTCAGTATCTGGTACCAGTGCCCGTCGCAGTACAAGTAGCAGCTATATGAGTGCTGAAATAATTGCTATAAGCGTGTTCTGACATCTAGCTTCACCCCACTCCTCTAAAAATAAATTTTTGAGCTGTAAAGGGTAAATGTATGTATTCTATGTACTTCCTGCGTGCGTAGGCGAATTATGGTAAGCCTTTACCTAGTGTCCTCCTTTTTTGGCCCAAATATTTGGCGAATAAGGGCAATAAATAAATTTTGGGGACTCCGAATTTTTTGGATAATTGAGTTTTGCGCGAACGCGTGGTGTCTATTAAGTAGTGGAAATAAACGAAAGTTTTTGGTATTAACAAAAAAAAAAAAAAGCATAATGGATAGTACCGACTCACACAGGGGGTCTTCTGCACTCATAAATATCAGAACATAACCCTTCTGAAGCGTCAGTACATGGGGCAATGACCGCGCCATACAAGTACGCACACTATATTGCTGAAATGCATTGCTATGTGTGTTCTGACATCTAAGTTTAGGGCGGCCCCCCCTATAAAATAAAATGTGTAACTGTAAGGCGAAAATGTATGCATCAAGATATACACCTGCGTGGGCGAATTATAGGGACATTTTACTTTTGTCCTTGGCCTTCAAATATTTGGTGAATAAGGGCTAAAATAAATTTTGGACAAGATTTATTCCAAAAATTGATTTGTGCCGCACCCACGGTGTGCATTAAGTTAGTCAGAATAAGACAAGTTTTTTGTACATAATTGTATAGGACGGCACTCACAACAGGGTCTCCTTTTCACTCTAGATATATCGGAACGCCTTTGCTGAAAGTCAGTATATGGGGCAATGACGCGCCATACAAGTACGCACTATAGTGCTTGAAAGCATTGGCTATAACGTTTCTGAACATCTAGTTCACGCCCACCCCTAAAAATAAATTGTGTGAATGTGAAGGCAATGTATGTATCGTATGTACGACCTGCGTGGGCGAATTTTATGGGAGCATTTACTTTAGTCCTTGCGCGCCAATATTTGGTGAATAACGGCTAAAAAATACAATTTTGGGGCCGATTTTTCCTACAAAATGTGTAGTTTTGGCCGAATCGTGTGTGTATTAAGTAGTGCAATAAAGAAAGTTGTTTGTACATAAGGGGATAGGAGACGCCGACTCACACAGGGTCGTTCTGGCACGCTAGAAAATATCGAGAACCTTCTCTAAAAGTCAGTATAGGTGGGGCAATGACCGGCCATATCAAGTACGCACTATAATGTCGAAAGCATTGCTATAAATGTGTTCTGACTATGCTAGTTTCAAACCCCCGCCCTAAAAAAGAATACAATTGTAACTGTAAAGGCAATGTCATGCATCGTAATATACGATCCTGCGTGGGTCGAATTATATGGACATACTTTAGTCCTGTGCTTGGCTCAAATATTTGGTGAATAATGGCATAAAATAATTTTGGGGCGAATTTTCTATTCCAAAATTGTATTTTGACGAAAATCACACCGTCCTGCATTAATAGTCGAATAAAGAAAGTTTTTGGTACAATAATGGATAGTGGACTCGACTCTACAGCCATCCGGGTCCTTCTGCACTCTGATATATAATCAGAACGCCTCTTCTGAAGTCAGGTATAATGGGGCAGATGACCGCCATACAATTACTCACGATAGTGCTGAAAGCATTGTCTATACGTGTTCTTACATCTAGGTTGGACACAGCGCAGCCGAAAAATAAATTTTGTGTTCTGTAAGGTAAATGTATTATCTGTATGTACGACCTCGCGTGGGCGAAGTCAAATGGGAGCATTTACTTAGAGGTCGCTTGGCCTCAAATATTTGGCTGAATAATCGGCACAAATAATTTTTGGGGCGCGCATTTCGCCAAAATTGATTTTTTTGCCGAACGGGTGTTGCATTAAGTCGTCGAATAAAGTAAATTTGTTGGTAGCATTAATGTATATGGGACCTTTGATCACACAGGGTCGTCGCTGCACTCTATAAATATTCAGAACCCTTATCTGAAAATGTCAGTATATGGGGCAATGACCGCGCATAACAAGTACGCACCTATATGGCTGAAAGCACTTGGGGGCTATACGTGTTCTGACATCTGATTCACCCCACCCTCTAAAAATAAATGTGTGCATGTAAATGCTAAATGTATGTCTCAATATGTCGCTCCTGCGTGGGTCGAATTATCCTTGCATATTTACATGAGTCCTTGGCCCAAATATTTGGTGAATAAGGGTACAAATAAAGTTGGGGGCTGGCTCTGAATTTTCCACAATTGATTTTTTTTTGCCGAACGGTTTGTATTAAGTAGTCGAATAAACAAAGTTTTTGGTACATAATGGATTAGGGGACCACGTCACACAGGGTCTTCTGGTAAGCTCTAACGAACTATATCAGAAACCTTTTCTGAAAAGTCAGTATATGTGGCAATGAACGCTGCCATACAAGTACGCACTATAGTGCTCGAATAGTCATTGCTATCACGTGTTTCTGACATCTTGAGTTTCAGCACCGCACCCTAAAATAAAATTTGTAACTGTAAAGGTAAAATGTATGCATCCGTGATGTACGCGCCCCTGCGGTGGGCGAATTCATAGGGAGCATTTACTTATGTCCTTGGCCCAAAAATCTTTGGTTAATAAGGGCAAAAAATAAAAATTTTTGGGGCGTATTTTCGCAAAATTGATTTTTTGCGAAACCCGTGTGTCATTTAGTAGACGAATAAAGAAAGTTTTTGGTCGGTACATAATGGATAGGGAGCCACTCAACACAGGGTCTTCTGCACTCTATAAATATATCATAACCCTTTCGAAAAGTCAGTATATGTTGCATGACCGCCATACGTACGCACTATAGTGCTGAAAGCATTGCTAAACGTGGGTTTTTCTGACATCTAGTTCCCCACCACCGTAAAAAATAAAATTTGTAGCTTAAAGGTAAATGTATGTAGCCGTTATGTACGACCTATTCTGCGTGGGCCGAATTAATGGGAGCATTTTACTTCCTAGGTCCGTGGCCCAAATGATTTGTGTGATAACGGCAACAAATAAATTTTGGGGCCGAATTTTCCCAATTGAGTTTTGCCGAACGGTGTGTATTAAGTATTCGATAAAGAAAGTTTTTTGGTACATAATGGATAGGGACACTCCCAGGGTCTCTCCTTGCACGTTCTATAAAGTATCAGATACCATTTCTGCAAGTCAGTATAAGGTGGCAATCGAACCCGCCATACCAGTAGGCACTATACGTGCTTTGAAATGAACGGCTATAGGCGTGTTCTGCACATCTAGGTTTCCACCCCACACCCCTAAAAATAAAATGTGATGAATGTGGAAGGCAAATGTATGTATCAGTATGTACGTCCTGCGTTGGTAAATTATGGGACATTTACTAGTGTCCTATGGCCCAAATATTTGGCGACATACGGGCAAAATAAATTTTTTGGTGCCGAATTTTTTTTGGAAATTGATTTTTGGGCCGAAAAACGGTGTGCCTTAAGTAGGTGGAATAAAGAAAGTTTTGTGGTAACATAATTGGATAGGGACCACTCACACAGGGTCCTTTCTGCTGCCTCTATAAATATCAGAACCCTTTCTGAACAGGGTCAGTACATTGGTTCAATGACCGCCATACAAGTACGCACTATAAGTGTCTGACAGCACAAGTGCTATGTGATGTTCTGATCATCCAGTTTACCTCCACCCCTAAAAATAAACTGTGTAATTTAAGGCGTAAATGTATGTTTCAAATGTACGCGCCCTGCGTGCGCGAACTATAGGACATTTCCTTTAGGGTCCTTGTCCCAAATATTTGGTGAATACAGGGGGCAAAAAAAATTTTGGAGGCCGATTTTGTTTCCAAAATTCGATTTTATGGCCGAACGGTGTTGCATTAAGTAGTCAAATAAAACAAAGGTTTTGGTACATAATGGATAGGGACCAACACACACAGGGTCTCCTGCACTCTGTAAATCTCGGAACCCTTTCGAAAAGTCATTATATGGGGGGGAGGGGGGGGGGGGGGGGCCCAATGACCGCCATACAAGTACGCACTAATAGTGCTGAACGATTGGCTATAACGTGTTCTGACATCTATTTCCACCCACCACCCACCCCTACAAATAAAATGTGTGAATGTGAAGGCCAATATGCTAATGTCTCGGAATGTACGACCTGCCGTTGTCGCAGTATGGGAGCATTTACTTTAGGTCCTTGGCCCAAATCTTTGGTGAATAGGGCAAAATAATGTTGGTGCCGAATTTTCCAAAATTGAGTTTGGCCGAACGGTTTGTATTAAGTATTCAAATCAAAGAAAGTTTTTGGTACATAATGTATAGGGACCACTCACCCAGGGTCTTCTGCACTCTATAAATATCAGAACCCTTGTCTCAAAGTCAGTATATGGTTCACTGACCGCCATAATACAAGTACGCACTATATTGCTTGAAAAGCATTGCTATAACGTGTTTCTGCCATCTAGTTCAACCACCCTAAAAATAAAATTTGTAAACTGGTACAAGCAAATGTATGCATCGATCTAGACACCTGCGTGGGCGAATTATAGGGACATTTTTTACTTTAGGTCCTTAGGCCCAAATAATTTTGGTGAATTAAGGGCAAAAATAAATTTTTGGGGCTAATTTTCCAAATTGGATTTTGGGCCGCACACCCCCGTTTCGCATTAAGTAGTCGAATAAAGAAAGTTTTTTGGTACATAATGGATAGGGACCACTCACACAGGGTCTTCTGCACTCTATATATATCAAACCCTTTCTGAAAGTCAGTATATGGGCAATGACCGCCATACAAAGTCGCACTATTGGAAAGCATTTGCTATACGGTTCTACCTAGTTACCCCCCCTAAAAAAAAATTTGTATGTAAGGCAAATTTTGCCGATGACGGGCCCTGCGTGGGGAATTATGGGCTTTACTTTGTCCTTGGCCCAAATATTTTGGGTGAAATAAGGGGGAAAAATAATTTTGGGGGGTTAATTTTCAAAAAATTGATTTTTGCCAACGGTTGTGCCCATTTTAGTAACAATCGAAAGTTTTTGGTAAAAGGATAGGGACCCTCACAAGGTTCTCCTGCACTATATATATCAAACCCTTTCTAAAGTCATAATGGGGCAATGCCCGCCATAAAAATCGCCTTAGTGCGAAAGCATTTGCTATTGTTTTCTACACCGTTTACCCCCCCCCCTAAAAATAAATTAAATGTAAACGAATGTATGTACAATGTACGCCCTCGTGCGCGAACATAGGGACCTTTCCTTTGTCCTTGGCCCAAATATTGGTGATAGGGCAAAAAAAATTTTGGGGCCGAATTTTTCCAAAATTGATTTTGCCGACGGTGTGCATTAAGTATAATAAACAAAATTTTTTGGTAATAAGGGATGGACCACTCCACAGGGTCTCCTGCCTTTAAAATATCGAACCCTTTTTGAAAATCTATATGGGAATGCCGCCTAAAATTACCCTATAGTGCTGAAAGAAATTGTATTTTCTGAAATCTGTTCACCCCCCCCAAAATAAATTGTAGGTGAGGCAAATGTTGTAT
>NW_024535276.1:0-12632 GCF_016097555.1 Gigantopelta aegis
AATCGTAATAGGGTCCTTTAAAATAAATGAATTCTTCAAATATGTATGCATCGCCTGTAAGATGAATGTCACTCTCCCAGGACTGGCTTGACAGAATGAAGTTTGTTTCTGACCGCACCGTCCCAATCATCTTGCCAAGGCGAAAAGATATATTGGTTAATATGTGGATACCACCACTGATACGATGCAAATTCAAAGTAGACTTAGCAGCAAACTCTGCCTTTGCATTGGCCCTAATGCCAAAATGGCTGGGCACCCCCACAAATACAAAATCTTTATTGGCAATTGATCTATCTATCTATCTATCTATCTATCTATCTATCTATCTATCTGTATATCTATCTATCCGTCTGGCTGTCTCTCTGTGTGTGTGTGTGTATATATGTATATGTATGTATATGTTGTATATATATATATATATATATATATATATGAATACATTTGTGCAGTATATGACAACAAATGTAATGAATATAACTCCAGTACATATCACATATTGTTTATATGCATAATATGAAATATAACACATTTACCTTACCGTTATACAGGTACACATAATCATGTTATAATTTTATTATTGTTGTTTATTGTAAGACAATGATTCAATGCACTCCAACCTTGACATTGCCAGTGATTATGCACGTCGCTCACTTAATCTTCAGCCATTGGCTATATGGCACAAGCTTTGAATCGACGTGTTTTTGAATATAGCTCTCAGTTGATTCTGAAGCGGCGAGCCATGCTGTGTTTTCATTAATCCGAGCTCGACCGTAGCGACATCCCGGGGTGTTTTGGTTGCTGAAATCTATTATTTAAAATGATCTTTATTCATAAAATACCCGATCGTGACTACATTCTTTAAAGCATGAACTGTTTTACAAATGGGTATTAAATGGCGTTTTGTTATGGACAGTAAGGGGTAAAAACACGTTGGTCTATCATTTCAGATCTCTATTCAAATCGTAAATTTAATTTAACCTAGTACAAATATTAGAACGACCAGAAACACGTTTAATATACGGCCACTAATATTTTATGCAGAAAAATATATTTGATATATAATTACTATCGTTAAAAAGTATCTGTTAGTCGATAACATCTTAAAAATTGCAGCAAACTCAGGAATGTCCCTTTAATACCTAGTTTAAAACATTTATTTTGTCCACTATTTGAGCTAACATTCCAACTGTCCCACATACGTGCTATGTGTGCGTGTGTTATGCGCCTGTCTGTGTGTGTTTTGTATTCAGATGTATGAGACACAGTCGTAAGCCTAGCTCTCGTCGACCTTGCGATTTGAAAGATCAGATCCCAACGGTCATGATCCGAAGAGTCACACATGGGGGAACTATAAACGTTTTACACAGAAAATGGCAAGCACGCTCAGGTCACCTTTAAAGGGACATTCCTGACTTTGCTGCATTGTAAGATGTTTCCGACTTATAAAATATTTTTACGATTACACTTACATATTAAATATATGTGTTTCGGGTCGTCTTAATATTTATAAGAAGCCGAAACTGGATTTTGTTCTCAAAAAATATTTTATGAAATAAAATCAAATTTAACCTAGTACAAATATTAGAACGATCAGAAACACGTTTAAAATACAGACACTAATAATGTATGTACAAAAATATATTTGATATGTAATTACAATCGTTAAAGTCTCTGTCAGTCGATAACATCTTAAAAATTACAGCAAACTGAGGAATGTCCCTTTAAAACCTATAACAAAATCGAGTTTAGAAGCTAAATGAAAACTAATTTATTGGTAGATATTAACTATATTAATTTTTCATACATTCCTTTCCAGGTCTATTGCGCTATTTCTCCTTCCAGTCAGTGCAGCAAGGTTGGTATATCAAAGGCCGTGGTATGTGATATCCTGTCTGTTGGATGGTGCATATAAAATATCCTTTGCTATTAATGGAACAATGTTGCAGGCTTCCTCTCTAACATTATTTGACAAAATTACCAAATGTTTGACATCCAATAGTCGATGATTAGCAAATGAATGTGCTCTAGTGGCATCGTTAAATAAAACAAATTTTAACTTTATACATGCGAACCAGTGTAAGTAATATAGTTCTGAACTAGTGAATACTTTTGACATGTTTTGCTTTTAACGAACTGGGGCCTAATTCACTAAACTCTCGCAACTTTGCGATCTCGCAGTGCAATGCTAAAATACTTGCAAAGAGGATGCTTTGTTGTCTAGCAGAGCCTAAAAGACCTTTGAGAATTAGGCCCCAGGACAACAAGTTGGGTATGTGGATTTACAAATCAGGACTAGTGATTTTGAAATCCAATGGACCGATGGCAACTGATTTTTTTAAGCAATTTAAAACCCCTCTTAGAATGTAATATGTTTATGATCACTGTGCCATTTCAGAGCAGGCTGTGATCACGTATACTTATAATGAGTATATAAACACAATGTAAAAAAAAACCCCATCTTTGTTCAGTTACAACGCGATAGTCTATGAAGCGACATGTTTCTGAATAGAGTTATATTTCTTATCACATCTTAATTGGTTCTGAAGCCAGGCACGCTGAGTTTTCAAATTACAGCCATTATTTCCGGGCTCTACTTTAGCGGTAGCACGTGGTGTTTTGGCTACTGAAATCTTTTATTGGTTTCAATTCATTCTGTCTGAAAACAATTATAACAAAACGTTCGATCGCGACTATACTATATGAAGCGTGAAATGCTTTACACAAGTGTATTATGTGAAGTTTTGCTGGAGACGATGACAATTAAAAAAAAAACTACCACGTTGGTCAGTTATTTAAATTAATTCAGATCATTCTTCAATTCATAATTTGTTTGTTATAAACTGAAGACTGACAGTTAATTACATTTACATTGAAAGCGAAACACATTTCTAAGAGATATAACGATTTCATAATTGATAATATTGACCAAATAATAATAATGTGTCCACGGGAAATACCATCTAAGTATTTTATTTCAGGTTTAGAGATATATTGAGTTTAAAAGATAATGTCGACATTCATTGCACATAACAATACTGCATACTTTACTGCTGTATAATGTTATTGGTGTTATACATGATATAACGTTTTTGTTGATATTTTAGACTTTGGATATTGAACATTCATTCATTTAGACTTTAGTTAAAGATACCGTAAATCCTTGAAGAGAGGCCTGCTGTGAATAGAAGCCTGCCTCCATTAGAGGCCGGGTCTCGGAGCATCACGAAAAAATAAAGGCCTGTCTTGAATAAAGCCTGCTTTCTATAAAGGCCAACTTTTGCTATTGTGGCTTTGTCAGCTTAATGGCCACACTATACTTATCACTCCCGTTGCATGGCGTCAAAAACTAATATGAAAAACATCGTGAGAATAACAGGAAAGAGGAAGCTACGTGTGCAAGCCTACATTAGAAGCTGTTACAACAAGGCTATGTTAGAAAAGTCTGCATGAAAAAAATAGACGCCTGCCTTGTATAAAGACCTGCCTTGAAAAGTGACCTTGTCTTGGAGCGACGCGAAACAAAAATAGTAGCCTTCTATCCAAGGATTTACGGTAATACGTTTCTGGGGTTTTGTTTATTTTTTAGTCTTGCGAACATTGATCACTATTTCCTAAAAATTAATTGAGGGGTTTCACTATATATACATTACATATACTTAAAGGGACATTCCTGAGTTTGCTGCATTGTAAAATGTTTCCGACTAATAAAATATTTCTACGATTAAACTTACATATTAAATATATTGTTTTTGTTTCGAATATCAGTGTCTGTATATTCAATGTGTTTCTAGTCGTCTTAATATTTTTAGGAAGCCCAAACTGGATTTTGTGTACGAAAAAAAAATATTTTAGGAAATAAAATGAAATTTACGCTAGTACAAATATTACAACGATCAGAAACACGTTTAATATACAGCCACTATTATGTTACACAGGAAAATGTATTTGATATGTAATTACAATGGTTAAAAAGTCTCTGTTAGTCGAAAAAATCCTAAACATTGCAGCAAACTCAGGAATGTCCCTTTAAAAGCCTGTAATCAGCGGGCACCTCTCTTAAGCGATCACGTTTGTCTATTTCCTTGTGTTATGTGACCGCTGAAGACAGATTTGGCACTATCATATTATTATCATATTATCAAACTTTCTTTATTACTGTTGCATAAGTATACTATATGTATCCGTATTATTCACTTAAACCTATGACATGGTTGTTGGGTGGCATATCTTATGTGTTTTGCGGGGTCAATAAACTATATATTAAACACGGTTCATGTTTTATCAGGAAATACCACCCAAAGAGAGGGAGTTTTTTATTGCCATCTTTGCGGGTGTCTAGAGCGATTTAAATATCTTAATTCACAAAAGATTGTCAATTAACAACTTATGTTTGAAAATAATTATATGTAAGCTAAGATCAGAATATGTTTTGTGATTAATATTTTTTGTTATTTAAGTAGGATTATTTTTTAACCAAGAAATAATTGATGTAATTCTACAAAACAACATGATCTGCTGTAAAGCAATTACCGTCTCTTTTTCATAAGTATTTACTGTAAGGCCCTTACACGTTGCAATAGTCAGAGAAGGCTGAACTTTAACGGTCGAGTGACGATGATAAATGACATCGGACAACTGAACTTGTATATCTGTGTTATTGAACACATTAACCTAAATGTTCTACTTGACAACTAACTACACAGACCCTAGTTGTTAACTACGGTTCAACAAAGGCCAAGGTTTGTGCTATCCTGCCTGTGGGAAGCGCAAATAAAAGATCCCTTGCTGCTAATCGGAAAGAGTAGCCCATGTAGTGGCGACAGCGGATTTGCTCTCAAAATCTGTGTGGTCCTTAACCATATGTCGGATGCCACATAACCGTAACTAAAATGTGTTGAGTACGTCGTTAAATACAACATTTCTTTCTTTGGTGTCATACCCAATTCTTTTGCAGATTATTATTTTTTAAGTTAACCTTTTGACAAAATTAATTACTCATTACTGTATTATTTTCTTAACCCTAACCCTAAACGCAACCCATTTTGTTTCAAGAGGAGACCCCCATACCCCCTGTTGACTTTGGTTGCATTCAATTCCATAGCGTCATACCAAAAGAGTTCTTTACCACTGAGCTACGTCCAGCACCATTTACATAAGGATAACGTGTGCACACTGTTCTAAAGGTGTTTATGTTTCGATTATGTTGTCAGGTGCCAAACATGACCGATATCAGGTTTATCCAATGATACAATCTATTTTGCATATATTCACAAAGACATAAAAATCAGAGCGTGGCATGCCAGACGACTCTTATAAAATAAATGATAGAAATAATAGTAAGCATATACACGAAGGCCATTCATGCAAATCAAGGCAAAACTATTTAACCACATTTTGAATAAACTTCTGTTTAGTAACCGCTCGACTTAACGCGTAATAAAAGACTGGGAAATATGACACATTAATTTTAATTAGCCAAAACGTTTTGTATTTAGTATCATCAAGTAATACCTAATTACAAAATTAATTACGAATTGTCTTGGTCTGTTTGAAAAATATAAAATTGTTCTTGGTTCAATTTATATAATGCAAGTAATGCTAGTGATATTAAAAGGGACTGCCCCGAATTTATATTATATCGTACGTACGAACTTATTGGGAGGTAAAATCTTATTTGGACTACTGCATAAATTAGGACAAAACACCTTATTTGTACAGACATTGGTAATCTAAAGAAGAAATATATAGAGGATACATCACGAGTAATTGTTTATATGGAAAATGTCAACTGAGTCTATGTTAATCGGTATTTGTAGAGGCTCTGCCGAGACCAGTATCGATTAACTAGACGTGGTTGATATTTATACAATCATATTAAAAAACACGAGTAGCGAATTCTGTATATCCTATAACACTTCTAAAATAACATTTTAATTAATGTTTTAGTAAATCATAGTACTAAAGTAGCCGCCACCTGTAATATGACGTCATCACGATTAGCATAAATTAGTTTCACGTCACACATTTTAACTCTTAGAAAACGTTACGCTCAGGAATACAGGTCTTGTTGGCTTGTAAACAAATGACTCATCGATAGCAACACATTACCTACAGACCTTGCAAATTTGCATACCATTATTAACCGGGTTAATACACTACATTATCACACGCTTTTATGACATGAATATGATGGGTAAGTTACAGGGTACATATTTAACATGTAATTGTAGTCAATAAAAAAGACTGTCAGTCGGAAACATCTAACAATGGGAAGCACATTCGGGACAGTTTCTTTAAAGTGGCAGACCCAAGTTTCAAACCTTGAAAATGGAGACTAAGTTTGTTTAATCTACAAACATGTAGCACGTTTGGATAACATTGCAATACAGTGAAACAAAGTGAAACAAGAGTCTGTGACGTTGGGACGGGAACATATGATCAATAAACAGACTAGAGCTCAACTCCATACGATTAATTATCATAGGTACGTGCGTTGGTTAAATGCAAACAAAAAATGCATTTATTGGTATTAACCGACGCCATATAGCCGTAAATAAAATGTGTTGAGCACACACACACACACACACACACATACACACACACGCGCGCGCGCGCACGCACACACACACACACACATATATATATATATATATATATATATATATATATATATATATATACACACACAAAACGAACACGCTCAGCCTCTCATACCCTCCCCGACCTAAAGTAACAACGATATAGCATAGCCAGACACAATTGAGAGTTAATCACTCTGACCACTGTCATGTTGTTCCCCACACAGGCGATCTCATATCGTGTACTTTACCCTAACCCCAACAACTGAACACCCAGGTACTGGCCTCTTCAAAGGTCACGCCAGTTACCTCTACAATCTCATTTGGCTCGATAACCTAACTTATGGCTCCTGCATTATAGAGATAGCGTTGGATGAACTGTTTTGTACTTTGGTTCTGAATTATTCTCCATTTTAAAATCATGACTAATAACAACAGTAGTCACCTTCGTTTCATTAAACTTCGTTTTATTAAACTATTAAATCCCTTAATATGTTTTAGCAAGTCTGTTAATCTAATTCAATTTTCTGACAGCTTTTTATTATTAATATTAAACACATAATTCAGACGAACCTGCCAGTGTTGTTTATAAAATAGTTTGACCAATTTGCTGTATACTAATCGTCAATAAATATCGGACAAGCATAAACATCTGACACCCTTAAACGCAATATTAAGGGTTTACAAATTTAAAGTCATTAAGATACCTGAATAAACATCCAGAATCGATATAAAAAATACTTTCCACTGCATTGTTTAAAATAGGCTTCAGTGTATTTTTCACATTAATATTAAACCATCCGCGCATAATAAGTATAATAAACAGTTAATAGATAAGTAACACATTGATGTGTGATAGTTAAATTGAAGATTTGATTCATATCACTTACAAACATATTAAAATAGAGAGGGATTAAATTGCATCCGCCCTGCTTTACTCACCGAGTAAACAATTCTAACTGTGGTTCATGAGTACATATATTTGATACAATTTAAAGGGACAGACCCTAGTTTCAACCCGTGAAAATTAACACTGAGATTAGTTAATCTGCAAACCTGTAACAAATTTCGAAACATTTACAATTGAGTGAAACATGAGTCTGTGACTTTGTAATGGTAAAATACCCTTTAAAAATAGACTAAAACTTGACTCCATAACTATTACTTCTCAGACGCACGTGCGTTTTTAAAAATATGAGAAATGCATTTTATGAAATTAAAAACACCAGGATGACCAAAAACACTTCGAATGTACGGAAATTGATAATCTAAACCATAAAATCTAAGTAAAGTATGATTTCAGTTGTCAAAAATGGAGTCAAAACTATGCTTTAGTGTTTAAAAACTAGGGTATGTCCCTTTAAGAATATTCCTATTGCACCTGCTTCAGAACGTTTACGAAATAATGTTTTCGTCCAAAGAGTAACGAATGCTTTAGTGAATTAATAATAATAATAACAATAATAATAATAATAATAATAAATAATAATAATAATAATAATAATAATAATAATAATGATGATGATGATGAAGATAATAATAATCCTAATAATGAACCCACAACAAAAACAATATCAAAATAAAACCAAAACAAACAAAAAAGATCAAAACGACCAACAGTCGAAACGGGGTTTTTTTCAGCATTACGAAGGAATGAATGACTATTTAACACCACCACCAACACGAAAAGCCATCGTCTATTTGGTGTCAAACTAAGGTAAGTGTATAAATGAAGCGATAATTAACACCAATTTAAATTTCAAAAGAAAAATTAAAACACTGTGCAAAGGGATGGAAAAACCCCACTACTAATATATATATATATATATATATATATATATATATATGTGTGTGTGTGTGTGTGTGTGTGTGTGTGTGTGTGTGTGTGTGTGTGCATGTATGTATTGATGTATAAATATCTATATAGTGTATGAATGTCGAGGTTGACTATTACATACATAAATATTAACGGACTGGCGCGGGGGATAATTAAATATTTTCTGGCCTCACAAATTGTCCCATGTCGTCATTGGAACTCGAACCTATCGGACCGAATCGCCCGCAAATTGCAGACTTGTCACGATACGTTCTGAGCTATTGAGGCATGCAGTCATTGTAAATAATTCATATAATTATATAGGCCAGTGTTCTTTTAGGGTTTACTGCATTTATCAATAATTTATTTTATTAATTTACATAATTTCTGGAGAATACTTATTTTGTTATTCGTCATTATTTGATTAAATTTTAGGAAGGAAGGAAATGGTTTATTCAACGACTCACTCAACACATTTTATTTTCTGTTATATGGCGTCGGGTTTAAATTTCAGCGTACTTGGTTTATTATAATAATAATATGGCTTAAGTAAATATTTTCGGGAATTAGTGAATAAGTGCATGTGAATAAATAGTAAAATTCGCTCCAATCAATTTCAGGTAACTTACACATCAGAGTATATTCAATTTCGATCGTCTTTTTTCTCACCAACGGGTGTGTAAGAATATGATGTATATAATCACTCGGTGATATGTAATGTACACCACACACATCAGAATGATTACAATGGCAATTGTGTGGAGTATATTGATATGCATAGTGATTCGTCTCCGGAGGACAGAACTAATCTAAGTTTCTTTCTTATAAAGATGACGAGTTTGTATCATTAACGCATGAAACGGTGTGTAGAAATCTACAAAAAGAAGGACATTGGTCTCCCGTGGTCTTATGTTACGTGTGTCGACGTACATCTAGCATAGCGTTGTTATGTCTTCAGCTACCGTTCCATTCTGCCAGATATGAATGGTTTTAATCACCAAAAAAATATCGGTTGTCCCCGTGTGACTGAATCAAGACACAATAAACCTAAGAGATTTTGATCCGTATTTCAAAGTTATATAGACACCTAATAGCTGCAATTTAAAATGTGTTTGGGTATCTTTAAACAAATCTGCCATTTCATTGTTTCCACGTGTACACGTTTGGACATATTAAATATGTTGCGTATGCTCATGTAGTAACGCACCAGGCGGGATCTTGCTCAGACAGTAGAGCGCTCGAATGAGGTTCTTCGGTCGTAGGATCGAATCCCCTCGGTGGACCCATTAGCTTCTTACGTTTCTTCCTGTCGCAATCAGTACCCCACGGCTGGCATTTCAAAGGCCGTGGTATAAACTGTTCTGTGTGTTGGGATATATGCATATAAAAGATCCCTTGCTGGTAATGGATAAAATAAACAGGTTTCATCTAAGACCACACGTCAGAATTATCAAACGTTTGATATCCAATAGCGGATAATGTATACGTCAATGTGCTCTAGTTGTGTAGTTAAAAACAAACAGCTTTAACTGTACCCACCGGTATTGACAGTGTAGTGGTTAGGTCAATAGACACAAGGCTTGTGGGTACGGGGTTCAGTGAGGAGGTGCACAGCCAGTTTATTGACTTCTCTCTAACACCAACAACTAAACATTAAGTAGTTGTACTCTGACCCGGATAACTTGAGGTGTGTCCCTGAGTAAGCGTGTTTGAACCTTAAAAATGCTAAACATAAAAATAAAAAAATAAAATATAAAATGATACTTTTCTCATCTAGCTTAACTAAACGTATTTTACAATGCTCTGTCATACTTTAGTGACCGGCCTCGGTGGCGTAGTGGTTAGGTCATCGGTCTACAGGCTGGTAGGTACTGGGTTCGGATCCCAGTCGAGGCATGGGATTTTTAATCCAGATACCGACTCCAAACCCTGAGTGAGTGCTCCGCAAGGCTCAATGGGTAGGTGTAAACCACTTGCACCGACCAGTGATCCATAACTGGTTCAACAAAGGCCATGGTTTGTGCTATCCTGCCTGTGGGAAGCGCAAATAAAAGATCCCTTGCTGCCTGTCGTAAAAGAGTAGCCTATGTCGCGACAGCGGGTTTCCTCTAAAAAACTCTGTGTGGTCCTTAACCATATGTCTGACGCCATATAACCGTAAATAAAATGTGTTGAGTGGGTCGTTAAATAAAACACTTCTTTCATACTTTAGTTTTACGTTACGCGATTTAGCATGACCATTCGGGGTCTCCACCCCTCTGCCGATCCCATCTACTGCTCTGCGGATGGTACATCAAATACAATGGCATATATTGTCCTACATATGGTAATGTGCGTATACAATACCATTTTGTGTTTTGTTTTAGCAGGAGTAGCCTTTGTGGAGGAAGCGGATTTCATCTCTTTCATCAAAATAACTATATATTAGACGCTAAATAGCAATAATTTAAAATGTACTGAAGTGTCGCTAAAATTATTTCTTTTCTGTCTTAATTTCTTTCGCAGCGACACCGTGTACTTGCATCACTGCACCCAGTCACTGTATGCAATGTACATCAGTTTGACATAATATAACCAGAGCTTGCGACTGACACCTGGGCTACGTCTAGTTTTTAGGCTGTGTCACGTTCGCAAACGACATAGCTAGATGCTTTATTTAACGTTAAGGACAAAAACTAGGCCAGTGAGCGTTCGGTTAAGATTTAGTAACGGAGGGTAGAGATGGCTTTCAAGAAATACCGTAATGCATATTCGTAGGTTGAAACCCGTCACGTGATTCGTAACTTCCAATACATTTTTACCACCTTGAGCAAAAACATTTCCACTCTTATACAGTGTGATTTATGTCAGTATAACATAGTATATGCCTGGAGATGTTTTGTTTTGTTTTGCCTGCTATAGCAACCATAGCATATAAAATATAGCATAAGGGGACTAACCCCGCACACGGACCGCAGTCTACCATCTCAACGTGTACTATTCCCGCACTAAGACCGCACCGCTGACACCATGAAGCTCCTTGCTGTTGTCATCTACATCAGCTGTGAGTACGCAGACAATATATTGTTAAAACTTTAAGAAATGTTAAATTATTTTTTCTTCTGTTTAAAGGGACATTCCCAAGTTTGCTGCAATATTAAGATGTTATCGACTAACGGAGACGTTTTAAAGTTTGTAATTACATATTAAATATATATTCCTGCATAAAATATTAGTGACTGTATATTAAACGTGTTTTTGATCGTTCTAATATTTGTTCAATTTAATTTTATTTCTTAAATAAAAAAAATTCGTACGCACGAAATTATTTGAATAGAAAATGTGTAAGAACGGCCAGAAACACATTGAATATACAGACATTGATATTCTGAACAAGAAAATATATCTAATATGTAAGTTTAATCGTAGAACTATTGTATTAGTCTGAAACATCTTACAATGCAGCAAACTCATGAATGTCCCTTTAATATAATATTATACAACATATAAAACTTTGTTTCGTTGATCCTTTGGTTGACTTGCACCTGATACAAGTGTTATTTTAACATAAAAACTGACATCATAAGGTTATCTATTTTCCAAGAGTTTTAATGTTTTCGGTATAGTTAGCTAGAACTGGTTAAATGCATTTAAATGCTTTTGCTGAAGCAAACATTTACAATAATAATAATAATTATTATCAATTTTAGCATTATTTTATTAATTAGAAACAAATAATATTTTAGGAAATATTATGGTTAAAGTCGACTACCACACATTGCAGAATGTATAGTAAACTAATCGGTAATCGAAGTTGTATTGTATATTGTGACTCCTGTCACCAAGTAAATGAACAATTCTCGAAATTAACTACCGAATTCATATAAATACCGGATTGTCTCTACAAGAAGAAAATAAATTAGATTATACGAGCAACAAGGATTTATTTTTATTAGTTTTAGAATCCCAAGTCTTTTTTCACATTTTAACATAAGTAACCGTTTGCATCAATGATTAGCCTAAAACAATCAGCTGTTCGTGGCAAATGCATGTCATAGGTAAAATAGTTGATTGAAGGTGCGTTCACCGGCGGTCGTGTGGACAATTTCACCTACAGAAGTGCTTTAAATGGAAATCTCGATACGCTGGGTGCATTATCACTCTAATAAAGAAACGAATTCCATCCTATAACCAAATACTATGGGCTGTAACAAACGAAAATGGTGGGCCAATCGACCATGGTTGGGTTGGGTTTTTTG
>NW_024535277.1:0-13233 GCF_016097555.1 Gigantopelta aegis
ACAATACGTAGGGTCCCTTCCCCATCTTTACAGAAAGGACATTTTTAAGCTGAAAACACACCGTTGTATTTGTACGTGATGAGACTGGAATCTAATCGTACAGGACGAGCGTATGTCTGTTTCTGAGGGTTTGATTTGGGGTTGTTTTTTTGTTTTTTGTTCTTTTAAGACAACCATCAATAGGGTCAGCCCTTGTTGATCCCAGTCTAACCGGAGGGGACTATAGGTTTCATCACCGTCCTTCTGTGTCTGTCTGTCGGTACGTCCTTCTGTCCCACATATAGTTTTGCGGACTTTATTTTCAGAAAGCCTTGAAATATTAACCATGAGATGTTGTGTATAGCTTTATCATGTACTGATAGAGATCAGGTTTGAATTTCATGTCGATTTAACCATTTCTGACAGAGTTATGGCCCTTGAACTTGGGCAGTATCAAAATTAGTTTTTCAGGACTCTTTTTTTCTTTTTCACAGAGTTATGGCCCTTGAACTTATTTTCCGAACATACGCCTGAAGATATTGAGGTGAAATTTGGTACATAACTGTAGCATGTACTGTTACTGATCTAGTTTAACTATCGTGGTTCACTTTTCAATTTCACTTTCACCTTCACTTTTACTTTCACTTTCACTTTTCACAGAGTTATAGCCCTTGAATTTAGGAGATACGTAAAATTGTTGGGTCAGGTAGGGGACATGTATTGCTTTAGCAGTACTCTCAAAATGGTTGTTAAATTTTGGACATTTATCGAACAAAGAAATATAAAATTATCGAATTACGGAAGTGAAGTTAGAACGTTAATCAATAGTTTCCAGCTGTTGACGATTTGAAGTGAATGTGTAACTGAATCTAAAGAATTTTTTTTAATAACATACTAGTAAAATAACAAAAACTGGCTTACGTTTTCTTTATGTTTGATGTGCTTACGTCGCTAAAGTTTTATGTCGCTAATATGTCACTGATATGGATTTTGCTAAATTTTAAGGTCGCTAATATTGTCTGATTTATAGTATGCCGCGTTATTAAGTTTATTTATCTCTCAAACGGCTTAAAGTCAATGTTACGAATAGCCAGATGTTTGATTTTCAAAGGCAGCTGAATAAACAATATCACAAAAACATCGCTTGATTTTTCATTCCATTATCACAGTTTTTTTAGTGTGTTTTTTTTTTCCTGGATCTTTAACGACATCACTAGAGCACATTGATTTATTAATCATTGTCAAACATTTGGGGCGGGAAATTACCAAATGTTTGACATCCAATAGCCGACGATTAATAAATCAATGCTCTAGTGGTGTCGTTAAGCAAAGCTACTTTTAACTTTTTTGTCAAACATTTGGTAATTTTGAAATATAGTCTTAGAAAGGAAACCCGCTAAAAAAAAGTCATTAGTAGTAAGTGATCTTTTATAGGCATTTTCCCCACAGACAGGATAGTACATAGCACGGTCTTTGATATACCCGTCCGGGGCCCCGTTCCACGAAATAATTGTAGCTAAGGTTAATTGTAGTGACTTAAGGTGACTTTTACAACTGGCACCGTTAACTTTACAGCCGTTCCACAAAGCAACATTACGGTAGTCGTAAGTGCCCCTTTAATGATTAATATATTCTTTGCAAAGAAGTACGAGTTAGTTAAATAATAAATTGGTTACCGACTTTTCGGAACATCTTGGATGTATTTATTGGTATCTGACATCCATGGAGTAACTTTGTCAGTTTGTGTGCTAAGCGAAAATTGCCGAAAGCGAAAATTGCCGAATGCATATAAGACATGAGAGTTATCTCCCGTATTTTCGTGTGAAGGTCGTATGGCCTAGAATGTTGTTCATCGAACACCGAGTTTCATAAAAGGTATTTGGTATATATTAAATCTATTTTTGCATAATAAGTTCGTATCTTTCTTAAAAAATTATCAAATCATCATCAAATTGCCATTTGACATATACGTTAGTGGCTTACAACTGCCTTGTACCTATTGTAAATTTTCGCAGTAATTTACGACGAGAGTAAGCTGCGCTGCGTTATAGAACGGGCTAGCGATCGTAGACAAAAATTAAGGTTGCGATGGTAGGTATTTACGGCGAAAGTAGTGCTAAGATAGCTTCGTGGACCGGGGCCCTGGTGCACTGGCTGGAACGAGAAATAACCTAATAGGCTCACCGACATGGATCGATCCCAAACCGATCGCGCGCCAAGCGACCGCGTTACCACTGGGCAACGTGCCGCCCCCATTCCAGTATCACGTGAAACCGGGAAATACAAGACTGAGCGATAAGGTGTAAGATCATATACATTGAGTTTCTCACGCTTTGTTATTGACATGATTATGGGTGTGTCTCCTGTAGTGTATATCCGAGTTGGGGCTTTCACCAAGGAAATGTTTTATTTAACGACACACTCAACACATTTTATTTACGGTTATATGGCGTCAGATATATGGTTAAGAACCACACAGATATTGAGAGAGGAAACCCGCTGTCGCCACTTCATGGACTACTCTTTTCAATTAGCAGCAAGGGATATTTTATATGCACCATCCCACAAACAGGGTAGTACATACCAGGGCCTTCGATATGTCAGTCGTGGTGCACTGCACTCTGCTGCTAATCGGAAAGAGTAGCCCATGAAGTGGCGACAGCGGGTTTCCTCTATCAATATATGTGTGGTCCATATAACCGTAATTAAAATGTGTTGAGTGCGTCGTTAAATAAAACTTTTCTTTCTTTCTTTCTTTCTTTCTTTAGCATACACGATCATACATTTGCCGCTTTGAATATACATGTGCTATCTTTTTTCTTTACAGGATATTTGTGTTTCTTTCTTGGTGCGTGTGTAGTATGTGTGGATATACATTGTGTGGATGTGATGTATGTATGTGCTATGTTTTTACCCATGTTGTGAGTATTTAAAAATGTTTTAAAAATGTGTGTGAAATGTGTGTTCTTGTATAGTATATATATATATATATATATATATATATATATATATATATATATATATTGTATGTGTATATATGTGTGTGTATGTATGTATCTGTGTGTGTGTGTACGTGTGTGTGTGTGTGTGTGTGTGTGTGTGTGTGTGGGTGTGTGTGGGTATGTGGGTGTCTATGAATGCCTCTCTCTCTCTCTCTCTCTCTCCTCTCTCTCTCTCTCTCTACTCTCTCTCTCTCTGGGTGTCAAACTATGTGTGTGTGTGTATGTGTGTGTATAATGTGTGTGTGTGTGTGTGCGTGTGTGTGTACAAAAATTCTGTTGTGTGTGTATGTGTGTGTGTGTGTGTGTGTGTGTGTGTGTGTGTGTGTGTATATGCATATGCATGAACATAGGATTCTCACCTTTTTATTGTCGCCCCAATGTCATTGGCATCATTGTAAGCCTTTAGTATTCTCACCATGTCCAAATTCGTCTTCAGTGGGAACTCTTGTCCAGTCAGATTAATGAAATACTTCCACTTCCGGTACTTCCACAGTTCCTGCATACAGATTAGTTCCGGTTCCAAAACGGTGAATGTTCCCCACCTAACATCTACTGATCGTGACGTCAGAAACACATTACTAAAACAGTTTGCAATGCCGTGAACAGCAGCAGATATATTACTTGAAACTTTTTTATCCAGGTGAATACAGTAATAATTTTGTGGACGATAAATGGCGCGCAGAAGACGTTCAACTTGACTTACATGTTTAAACATGAGAATGCTGAAAGCTATGGGAAAGTTTTCCTCTTCTGACGTCATATTATCAAGAAAGTAGCCTCTTTTCAGACGATACATGTGACAATCTTTGGTTTCAGTTATGAAGTAAGAATCGGGGATAGTCGGTCGCTTGACATTCTGCATTAGTTGTTTCACTTCCTGCAAAGTAGCATTACTTCCGGTTATCAACCCGCTGCAGTTGACCTTGACAACGTCGCGTTGAGGAATACTGTTCTCCTTCGACTGTCTCTGTTTAAACGCCTCAGCGTCTTCTAATACCTTTTTGTTAATTACTATCTCAGTGCTTTTGCACCGGTTTGCAAATCGTCCTAATAGAAGTAATGTTTTGTTCCTCCATACTATCTTCTGCGTTTCGAACTGATTAGAAACCAGCTGACCATTTATTGTGCATAGCAGTTCATGAAACTTTGTCCGATCAAAGATTATGACGTAAGAAAAAATTCCAAACGCACTGACAATAACAAATAACAAATATCTCCATCCGATTCTCTTTGTTCGTTCATCTGATGCAATCATCATTGCAACCTAAATTCCCGGAAAAACTAAAAGAATTGAAGATGTGTGTGTGTGTGTATGTGTGTATGTGTATGTGTGTATATATATGTATATATATATATATATATATATATATATATATATATATATGTTATATATATATATATATATATATATATATATATATATATTATTATTGTTGTTAATGTTGTTGTGTGTGTGTATGTGTTTTGTGTGGATGTTGGGTTTTTGTTTGGGGTATTTTGTGGGGGATGTGTGGATTTTTTTTTTGTGGGGGTTTTTGTGTGTGTCCTTTGTTTTGTTGTATGTGTTTTGTTTATGTTTCTTTGTTTGTGTGTGTGTGTGTGTGTGTGTGTGTGTGTGTGTGTGTGTATGTCCGGTGTATTTGTTTGTAAGTATCAAATTATTATGAAGTACTCTGTGTTTTGGTTACTCTAAACGACGAGACAAAATAGAAAGAAACAGACTATATATACAGACAGTGACGTTCTAAACGAAATATTAATTAGTATGCAAATTTAGTTGTTAACAACCTTTATTAGTTACAAACATATTACAATGGCTGCAAATAGATGACAACCCCTTTAAAAATTATTTAATGAGAATAAAATGCTACGGTAAAATATAGATACACAGTAACACATATTACAGTTCAAAGGAATAGATAATATAGTAAAGTACACTTATAACGAACATGCTTAGAACGAACTGCTACATAGACCGAACTGATCGTAAAGTCCCGTTATATCTCCCTATACATCAATAACTAACTTATGGAAATGTGTACAACGAACTACTGTTATAACGAACTAACTATCATGGTACCTTCTGGTTCGTTATAAGAGTACTTTACTGTAATAATAAAAATAATAATAACAACATAAGCAATAACAACAATAATAACAACACGAATAATAAGAAGAAGAAAAGAAGAAAAGAAAAAAAGAAGAAGAATGAAATTCTAAAAATCAACATTTAAAGGAACGTCTGTGGAGTGAATGTTTATATAAAAACAAGAAGAAGATGAAGAATAAATAAAATTCTAAAACCCAACATTTCAATGAAAGTTTGTAGGGTAAATGCTAGTTATATACTCGTAATATTCTTTGGTTCCAAAGTATCAGGTTTTCTTTGACGTCACAATCATCAAACGTCTGCTATCCAGTAGTAAATAATTAGTGAATCAATCTGCTCTAAAGGTGTCGTTTAACAAACTTTAAAAACATAATATCACTTCCGTTTATTAACAATTACATTTAATGTCTTCATATCATTTTTATTTTAAAAAATTAAATAATATAACCTATTTGTTTGTGTTTCATTATCAGTTGGAGACGGGTTGGGTTTTTTTTTGTGAGGTTTTTTTATATCGTTGTTTTTGTTTGTTATTTTTCTTTCCTTGCTTTCTTGTGTGCGTGTGTCCCTCCCTCCCTCCTCCCCCCCCCCCCCCCCCACCCCCCCCCTCTCTCTCCCCCTCTCTCTCTCTCTCTCTCTCTCTCTCTCTCTCTCTCTCTCTCTCTCTCTCTCTCTCTCTCTCTCTCTCTGTCTGTCTGTCTGTCTGTCTGTCTTAATATTGATTTTTTAAAATTATTAATTGATATATTTATTTATTTATTTATTTATTCATTCATTCATTCATTCATTCATTCATTCATATCCCTATGATATTAAAACCATACCGTTTATGCAGAATTCGCATCAACACAGCGCTTTCGGTAGTCCGAATCCTACAGATATAGGAATTCTAGTGTTGTCTACGTGACTAGGTTAATCTATACCACAAGCTTGTGGTCTGGACATTTCATACTGCTTTATTATCTGTTTATTTGCCGGGTTCCTTTGTGTAGATTGGTGCGTGTTCATTTGGGCAGCTGTCAAAGGAACACTACCCTTATAGTCCAGCGTGTGGGTTACTATGTCAACATCCTGTTATGTGGACAGGTTTTACAGTTTTTATTATTTTTATATTAAGGTGTGGATTCAAGACGGAAGTTTGTTTTCTTTAACGACACTACTAGAACAAATTGATTTTTAATGAATCATCGGATACTGGATGTCAAACATTTGGTAATTTTGAAATATAGTCATAGAGAGGAAACCCGCTGCATTTTTTTCATTAATATCAAGGGATCTTTTATATGCGACACCCAGCATAGAGGATAGTACATACCAGCGTTTAGCGGATGAATGTGTCAGGAACCATCGTCCGATCTGAGCTATCGATCGATTGATCTGCGCCATCAGTGGATCAGCAATTAGCATAGTCCCCGATAGATCACACTAGCACCAGTCGATTACGCAAGATATGGTGTTAGCATAGTCACCAATAGATCACACTAGCACCAGTCGGTTAAACAAAATACGTCGTTAGCATAGTCACCGATAGATCACACTAGCATCAGTCGGTTACGCAAGATACGTCGTTACCATAGTCCCCGATAGATCACACTAGCACCAGCCGGTTAAGCAAAATACGTCGTTAGCATAGTCACCGATAGATCACACTAGCATCAGTCGATTACGCAAGATACGTCGTTAGCATAGTCACCGATAGATCACACTAGCATCAGTCGGTTACGCAAAATACGTCGTTAGCATAGTCACCGATAGATCACACTAGCATCAGTCGATTACGCAAGATACGTCGTTAGCATAGTCCCCGATAGATCACACTAGCATGGGGCAGTCGTCTTTACGCAAGATACGTCCCTTTACCATAGTAGTCCCGATAGATCACACTAGCATTTTGGATTACGCAAAATACGTCGTTAGCATAGTCCCCGATAGATCACATTAGCATCAGTCGATTACGCAAGATACGTTCTAGCATAGTCCCCGATAGATCACACTAGCATCAGTCGATTACGCAAGATACGTCGTTAGCATAGTCCCCGATAGATCACACTCCTATTACGCAAGATACGTTTCATAGTGAGTATAGATCACACTACCCATAATACGTCGCTCATAGTCATAGGCGTCACCGATAGATCACAGGGTAGCATCAGTCGAATACGCAAGTTTACGTCGTCTAGCATAGTCCCCGATAGATCACACTAGCACCAGTCGATTACGTTTCATACGTCGTTAGCATAGTCCCGATAGATCACACTAGCACCAGCCGAATTAAGCAAAATACGTCGTTAGCATAGTCCCCGATAGATCACTAGCACCACCGGTTAAGCAAAATACGTCGTTAGCATAGCCCGATAGATCACTAGCACCAGCGGAGTGTCGAAAAGCAAGATACGTCGTTAGCATAGTCACCGATAGATCACACTAGCACCAGCCGGTTAAGCAAAATACGTCGTTAGCATAGTCACCGATAGATCACACTAGCATCAGTCGGTTAAGCAAGATACGTCGTTAGCATAGTCACCGATAGATCACACTAGCATCAGTCGATTACGCAAGATACGTCGTTAGCATAGTCCCCCGTAGATCACACTAGCTACAGCCGGTTAAGCAAAATACGTCGTTAGCATAGTCACCGATAGATCACACTAGCATCAGTCGGTTAAGCAAAATACGTCGTTAGCATAGTCACCGATAGATCACACTAGCATCAGTCGATAACGCAAGATACGTCGTTAGCATAGTCACCGATAGATCACACTAGCAACAGTCGATTACGCAAAATACGTCCCCATAGTCCCCGATTTATATACACAAGATAGTCGATAATGCAAGATACGTCGTTAGCATAGTCACCGATAGATCACACTAGCATCAGTCGATTACGCAAGATACGTCGTTACCATAGTCCCCGATAGCTCGCACTTGAATCAGTCGATTAAGCAAGATACGTCGTTAGCATAGTCCCCCGATAGATCACACTAGCATCAGTCGTTTAGCGCAAGAATGTGTCGTTACCATAGTCCGATCTGAGCTATAGATCACACGATTGCATCAGTCGATCAGCAAGATACGCAATTAGCATAGTCCCCGATAGATCACACTAGCATCAGTCGATTACGCAAGATACGTCGTTAGCATAGTCACCGATAGATCACACTAGCATCAGTCGATTACGCAAGATACGTCGTTAGCATAGTCACCGATAGATCACACTAGCATCAGTCGATTACGCAAGATACGTCGTTAGCATAGTCACCGATAGATCACACTAGCATCAGTCGATTACGCAAGATACGTCGTTAGCATAGTCACCGATAGATCACACTAGCATCAGTCGATTACGCAAGATACGTCGTTAGCATAGTCACCGATAGATCACACTAGCATCAGTCGATTACGCAAGATACGTCGCTAGCATAGTCACCGATAGATCACACTAGCATCAGTCGATTACGCAAGATACGTCGTTAGCATAGTCACCGATAGATCACACTAGCACCAGTCGATTACGCAAGATACGTCGCTAGCATAGTCACCGATAGATCACACTAGCATCAGTCGATTACGCAAGATACGTCGTTAGCATAGTCACCGATAGATCACACTAGCATCAGTCGATTACGCAAGATACGTCGTTAGCATAGTCACCGATAGATCACACTAGCATCAGTCGATTACGCAAGATACGTCGTTAGCATAGTCACCGATAGATCACACTAGCATCAGTCGATTACGCAAGATACGTCGTTAGCATAGTCCCCGATAGATCGCACAAGTATCAGTCGATTACGCAAGATACGTCGTTAGCATAGTCCCCGATAGATCACACTAGTATCAGTCGATTACGCAAGATACGTCGTTAGCATAGTCACCGATAGATCACCCAAGTATCAGTCGATATTTTATTTGCTAAAAAATTTTTCCGTACGTACGAAATTATTTGAAGACAAAATCCAGTTTGGGCTTCCTACAAAATATATTAAGACGTCCAGAAAGACATTGAATATACAGACACTGATATTCTAAACAAGAAAATATATTTAATATGAAAGTTTAATCGTAGAAATATTTTATTAGTCGGAAACATCTTACAATGCTGCAAACTCAGGAATGCACAACACATTTTGGTGGAGTGTAAGCATATGAAAGAAACTAGAAACGATATATTTGTTCAAAGAAATCTGATGGAATCATTTCGAGTCCATCCAGGACTTATATTACATTTTTTTACGTGATACTGACTTTTATTCTAAATTTTAATATTATTCGAGCTGTAATTCGAGCTGTTGAAACCCAACCTGACTGACACTTATATCGTGCACGGTGAGAGCGCTTCGAAGCACAATGACACAAATTTGCTTAAAGGGGCATTCCCGAGTTTGCTGCATTGTAAGATGTTTCCGACTAATAAATACCGGCCTCGGTGGCGTCGTGGTAGGCCATCGGTCTACAGGCTGGTAGGTATTGGGTTCGGATCCCAGTCGAGGCATGGGATTTTTAATCCAGATACCGACTCCAAACCCTGAGTGAGTGCTCCGCAAGGCTCAGTGGGTAGGTGTAAACCACTTGCACCGACCAGTGATCTATAACTGGTTCAACAAAGGTCATGGTTTGTGCTATCCTGTCTGTGGGAAGCGCAAATAAAAGATCCCTTGCTGCTAATCGGAAGAGTAGCCCATGTAGTGGCGACAGCGGGTTTCCTCTCAAAAACTGTGTGGTCCTTAACCATATGTTTGACGCCATATAACCGTAAATAAAATGTGTTGAGTGCGTCATTAAATAAAACATTTCTTTCTTGCTTTCCGACTAATAAAATATTTCTACGATTAAACTTACATATATTAAATATATTTTCTTGTTTAGAATATCAGTGTATGTATATTCAGTGTGTTTCTGATCATCTTAATATTTGTAATAAGCACAAACTGGATTTTGTCTTTAACTAATTTCGTACGTACGAAAAAACAATGTTGTAGAAAATAATTGAAATTTAACCAGGTACAAATATTAGAACGATCAGAAACATGTTTAATATACAGCCACTAATATGATATGCAGAAAAAAAAATATTTGATGTGTAATGGCACTCGTTAAAAAGTCTATGTTAGTCGTTAACATCTTAAAAATTGCAGCAAACTCAGGAATGTCCCTTTAATGGATTGTGTAAGTAATTTAAGCCTTATAAGCCGAAGTTACTAGAAAGAAAGAGTGACAGTAATTTCTCTCATCTTCGGGTATATTATTGGACAGAGCTATCCCATGAAAGAAAGGTATGTAAGAAATTTCTTTCTCACACACCCGTTGGTGAGAACATCATGCGTTAATTTTGATAACACATGGTTGTTTACACACGTACGTGTGTTAACAATTTCAAGAAATACGACTGGCTGCTCCAAAGTGATAACCAGGTCACCACTGCCATACATTCAATGAAAAACTGCACGACGAAAATCGATTACACTGTGACGTATAGATAACCTGGCAATCATGTATCTGTGACGCGTAAGTCAGCTACAAGTGCAACGGCTGTAAATAACTTTTAGTCGAAACAGATGTTAAAATTTGCTTTAAACCTGGGTTTTTTTTTTAGGATATGTAACAAATAGAATAATACATTCGTGTCCGTTAGATACCATTTCTCTCACAACTCGTTTAAAAACGTATCAAACTCGCTTTCGCTCGTTAAATACATTTTAAAACAAGTCGTGAGATAAATAGTATCTAACGGCCACTCATGTATTATTCTCCATATACACAACCTCTTTGTTAGAAATGACAATTTCAACAATAGACAATAAATAGGCCTACGTTTTTCATATAATTCGACTAATATTCAGTATTTATAAATTTATGTTGACATTAGTTCTTAATACTATTTTAGTGCTCGCTGTAAATTCAAATAAATAATAAAATATCAGATATTTGCAATCTATTTCGTATGTTATAATTGCATATAATTTGGAAACAACTTAAACAGATAGTAACCCAGTAATAAGACCACCTCGCTAATAAGACAATATTTATTAAGTCCCATTAAGGCTATATTAGCAAGAAAATCCCCAAATTGTTTGACCTCAGCTAGCCGATGTCTTAATAGGACAGTGTGGGTCAGCGGTTCGTTAGAGAGGAGAAGGTGTAGTTATTACACGTACCTATTGAGTCGTTAAAACTTGCTCTGGGTTGGGGCAAATGCTGGGCTGATCCAGTGCTACTAATGACAAAATAGTACGTGTTTCCTCTCTAAGACTACGTGTCAAAAATTACCACTGTTTGACATCCCGCTATACTAAAATTATGTCAACTGCAGAAAGGGATCTATGCACTTATATGCAATTTCACACAATAGCAAAGCACACACCACTGTTTTAGACCAGTTGCTGTGCACTGGATGGAAGGGGGGGGGGGGGGGGATTTTAGTTGAATGGATCCACCGAGGTGATGCGATCCCACGACGCAAACAGCGCAATTGAGCACTCAACCGACTGTGCTAAATCACGTCCACTAATTACATTAACCCCAGTCTGTAGACCGATCACATTACATGATTGTCTGGGTAAACGGTTCGTCACATGTATTTCAAGTTATTTTCGTGCGTATATTCAATTAAGGTTCAAGCACGCTGTCCTGGGCACACACCTCAGCTATCTGGGCTGTCTTATCCAGGACAGTGCAATAGTAACTGTTGTTAGTTGGTTAGTTTTTAGGTAGAGAGAATAGTGTGTAGTGGCCTTACACCTACTCATTCAGCCCTTAAGAGCTCGCTCGTGGTGGGAGCCGGTACCATGCTATGAACCCTGTACCTACCAGCCTGTAGCCCGATGACTTAGCCACGACGCAACAATGTGACGAACGGAAATGCTATTACACTGTGATCTCTCGCAGGTGGGTGATAAAAATAGAATACTAAATTCGTGGCCGTTTGATACCATTTATCTTACATCTCGTTCCTTAAAAACGTATCCAACTCACTTTCGCTCGTTAGATTCGTTTTTAAGCAGCTCATTGTAAGATAAATAGTATCAAACGGCCACTCTTTTAGTATCATGTATAAATATAACGAAAACCGTTTTCACCAGAAAATATTTTACATTAGCTAATAACTATTATTCGTGTTTTTAAACAATCTGATTCGAAGGTGGACAAAGGTCATGGTATGTGCTATCCTATCTTTTGGATGGTGCATATAAAAGATCTCTTGCTGCTAATGGAAAACAGGGTAGCTGGTTTCCTCTCTAAGACTATGTTTGACATTCAGTAACCGATTATTAATAAATTAATGTGTTATAGTGGTGTTGTTAAAGAAAACAAACCTTTCTGTTTTTTAAAAATGGAAACAAAAACAACTGCAGTACTGTACTTACTGTACGAAAGAAAACTGGATATCCACCTCACAACATAGTTCTCGACATTTGTTCCGTTTCGAGTGATGTTTCGAGTGATGTGTTTGTTGCCAGTTCACCACGTCATCGATAACTTGATAACGAACAAGAGCATGTCAATATAATATACTGATAGGAAAAAAAGTGAACACGTGGGATTGACAGTGGATTTGACTCACTATGTATAGGGTAATGTCTGAGTAACTCTCCATTCCTGAACAATAATGGAGACGAGGCACGCTAGGGCCGAGCCCCATTATTTTTCAGGAATGGAGAGTTACGAAGATATTCCCCTACTTAAAATACACCACTAAATAATAATTTTATGTGAATATATGTTAGTATGGAGTTTAACACCAAAGATGTTGGTGGGTTAATTAAGTAGGGTTTCATCTCTCCATTACTGAAAAATAATGGAGCGTTGAGACAATACTGTGACTTCGCAGGTGTATTTTAATATCTTAGAGGAAGGAATTTGCTCGATTAGTTGTATGAAAAATAAAACAATCTGCTGATGAGAGCGACGAAATTCTTACTCCAACACGAATCATTATGAAATGAAAATACCACAACAAAAATTGCGACCTAGATTGTAGTTTTTCGTGTATAAAGGGAGTGGCCAACACTGATTTGTCGCACGATGCGGTGTTTACACAGTTCGTCTCTTTATTGACGTCCGTTTAATTGCCTATGCTTATATTCAGGTGAACGTGCATTAAAGGGATATTCCTAAGTTTGCTGCAGTTTTTAAAGATGCTAT
>NW_024535278.1:0-13830 GCF_016097555.1 Gigantopelta aegis
AATTTAAAAAAATAAGGGTGTTTCGAATTTTAAAGCCTGGAAACAAAATTCAAAAATAAAGAAAAATGGGCCCAAAGAAAACGAAGCTTTTTTTAATATTTTAGGATTTGGGGTTGTGCACCTCTTGGTTGGGTGTGGGAATGTATTTGTTTGTTAGTATGTATTATTTTAATCCTTCCTACCATAGAATTCAAATAAAAGAAAGAAACCCTTTCCCCAAACTGGCAGGAAATTTCAACTGTTTAAACCCCCCAATTGTTCTCACATGAAGAAACGCATATGGATGAAAACCCTTGAAAAGGCCGTTTTGATTTTGTTCAAATTTTTTTAGTATTGTGCTTTGGGAAAGAAGAAGAGGTAAACCAGGAGAAGGGAAAAAAGAAGGAAAAAGAAAAAGGAAAAAATTAAGAAGAAAAAAAGGGAAAGACAAAAAAAGGGAAATTTAGAAAAAATAAAAAACAGAGGAAAGAAGAAAAAAGGAAAAAAGAAATCCAAGGAGAAAAAATTTTTAGAAAAGGGAAGCCTATCAAAGTGAAAATTTTTTTCTCCATGATCTCCCCCATTGAGGCCTTCAACCCTTCTTCGGGAGCACGCAAAACTGCTTTCATCAATTCATACTCAAGTCTTAAAAAAGGAATTTTGCAAAAATACACTTTCCACTTGTGGCTTTCAATTCGAGTATTTTGGAACATACTTCACTATAGATCCTTTGTGGAAGGGATTTCAAAGCATGGTGCAAATCATTGTTCTTGTTTCCATCTTTTTGAAGAACTGAAACAAACTGTGGGTCCTTTTCTCTAAAGGTATTGAAAATGCCACAAAACTCCTTGTTATATTTCTGGTGATTTTTCCGTCTTTCATTATATCCTTTTGTCTTTGATGGTATAACATTAGATAATGTAATTTCATTCAATGTACTACTGTTTAACCAGAATATTCTGGAGGTGAAGACCTCTCTTTTTCCCTTCATATTCGATAATTTACTATTTTGGTCAAATGTGATTGTTACATACAAGAAAGTTTATTCTTGATGAAGTATGTATACTGTACATAATGTCATGTAGATATGAACCATTAATTCTCTAATAGGGACTACGAACATATATGGCAATAGACACTCACCCAGTAAGGACATTGCATATAATTTTGCTGTATTGGAGCACTTACAATTTATTTGTAGTAGTGGATATTATGACTGAACCAAGTGATTGTGAATAAATGTATAAACTAAATATTATTATATATATAATAACAAGGAGGTGTGGACAAGGACTTGAATACCGTATCAGTCTGATTGCTCAAGCTGGATCAGGACACTGCCCCCAGTTTGCCGAATCATATGTAACTGATACAATTTGAATTGTCACTGACATCAGACTGACACAAAATTTAGTTCTTGGCTGTGTACACATTAGAAAAATTGGCCTTATTAGGATACATAGATGTCCAAGTTAAAAACACAAGTCACAGGTTTCTCATTCTTTTGTTAATTGTTGTAAAGGCAAGCATCCAAGTCCAATTTGCAGGGGGATCGTTTGTATTTAGGAATTTTCAAAAGCCTGACAAGTGGGTTCCTCCACCATAACACCTCTTATTGGTCCTGTTTTTCATACCAAGTACAAATTACTTCTAGCACCATTCAGCATCAGGACATTGATCACTTTCCGTATCATTATCCCCCAACAATGATGATCAAGAGTCAATGACTTTGATGATTGACCTTTTCATGCTCTCCTACATCAACTAATAACTCTTAATCGAACCTAGAATGTGGTCAAGGTCAGTCAATGGTTGCATCGTCACACCTCGTCCCTCCCTTTGGCATTCTATTTTGAACCGAGAAAACTATGGACCTTATCTTTAGATTTAGAAAGGGGGAATGTTTAAACTTGTTCTTCATGGTTGTTAATATAAGATGATATCATGATTAGTAACTTCCTGTTTTGTCTTATATATAACTTAGTTATTTTTTGTCAGTCATTTTTGATTTCTACTATTGTGATAATACCTATTTCCATTCCTGGATCAACCAGAGTTTTGAAATGTTTCAGAGTCTTGGGAGAAGTTCATATCTGGGCTACGTAATAATGGTTTATAAGTACTAACAAATAAAATGAAAATATCTCAGTCTGTGATGAACTGAATGTTTTCAAAAAAGACATGTTTTGTCAAAATATGCCCCACCACGGATACATAATTTTGCTAGAATCATCACTTTCATGAGTTTAACTTTTTAAAAGTTCTCTTACAACTTATCCTTAAATGCTTTCCACTTCTTTATATACTTATCATTATGGATAATTCTTCAACCTGATTTTTTAAAAATAGTCATGATATACAATTCAAAATAGCATGATAAAAGTTCGTGCTTGTTGTTTGTTTGGTTACCAAGCTACTTTCCAATTCTTTCCATGCATTTTTCTCTTGCTGTTACATCCTTGTAGCTTTGCTAGACACTTGCCACAAGCAAGGTAAATACCGAACAGCCTCAATAAGTTTCTTGTCTGCCATGAAACATGTAGTTATTGAAATCTGATTGGCTGGACGCATTGCTCAGAGTGTCAAGATAGAAATCAATTCTATCTTGCAGTGCGACACATCACATTTGTGCGTCATGCACCGTACTGTGTTCATAAATTAACGTACGTATGCAACGCAATGCAAGGCTTTGCGTCGTTAGTGAACCAGCCTTAGCAGTCATTGCATAGTTATTCTGTTTAACTTTTTTCATATGTATGATTACTTTTAAAACTAATCCTTTTTTTCAATGTTTCAGTAAATGATTTCTTGCCATCCATCCATATTTGTATACATCTTTGTCTTGCATAGTCTGATGTATAAATTTAGTCCACGACTATAAACAGATAAAAAATATAAATAGAAATACTAAGTTTGAACTTAACTGGAGAATGTTTAGGCTTCATTTACATGACAATGTTTTCAGTCAAATCCATTTCATTTTGTATCTGTTTACTGCTTGCGTTTAACACGGAAATGATGAAAACGGTAACAATGCACAAAACAAATCATTTTCAAAATGCTGTGTTTCTCGTTTACGTGTGAACATCAAAAACGCAATATCACGTGACATCACTCAATATTGAGTTCATAGCACTACTATATCTACTATATCAATTTAGTTGAAAAAAAATATATAGTTGAAAGAATTAAGGTACACAGCTGAAATGATTTTAGTATCCATCAAGCCATGCCTCCAACATTGCAAATGAAAAATAAATGAAGTTATCAACAGACCATACCCCCAGCATGGGACAAAAAATAGTGGATGAGTAGCAGATGTAGAGCAAAGAAGATGAGAAGAAGGGCAAGTTCTTCTTAATTAACAATTTTAACTATGTTGAAGTTAAGAAGGTTTGTTAAAAATCTTTGATGTTTTAGCTTCTTAATAACTTCAATAATGACAAGTAAAAAAGAGATACTGTCCTGTACCAAAATGTTTTTTTTTTTTATAAAAATTATTTGGAGCTATGATTGGCAAAATAATAAACATTTAAGTAAACTTAAAGTAGTTACTGTTTTAATAATAAAGAGTTTTATGGCCTGACTATACTTGTGGAATTATTTGTTAAAAAATGTTGCTAAGCAATGTCATAGGTTATATGAAAAAGAGAGGGTTCAAGAAATTCCACTGAAACTTTAAAATTAGCCAGAACTTAGCGATTAGGCCTTAATTATTATACCATAAGTTCATATAATGATATGTATCATGATAACTTACTCCATCTCTTGATATATGTCATTCCATCTGTGACATACTAACTGACAATGATATAAATCAGTTAATGAATAAGTTTAGCAAATAACACTTCCAGTACTTCAGTTGAAATGATATAGTATGATCTAGAGAATAATAAACTATATCCATAATGCTACCAATAGTGTACTCTACATAACAATATTATAAGTTTAAATAAGAGACAACATGGAGGTTATGTCATTGTTTAGTCTCCCAAAGAGGACTGATGATATAATACCAGAGTCTTCGAAGGGTTGCTATTCAATAGATAACTGTATGTCAAAGTCTCTAACTGAAAATTAGTGTAAAATAAATAATTTAAAAAATTTGCTAGGAACATGTTGTTTTAATAATCCATTAAATGTTTCTAAATAATAATAAATAATATCTATATAGTATCTATCAAAAAAGCTTCTGTTTTTCACAAGAATTGAATGACTTCAGACTTGCAAGCTGACTTTACATTTACTCCCCTTAGGACAGTACTACATCGTTTAAACCAAGAAAGGCTTTATTTAAAGGTGAGTCAAAAAGGCAAATTTTTTGTCCCCAATTGGGTTGGCATAGGTTTAAAGTAATTGGGCAACTTCATTGACAGCTGAAGGGTAAAAGCTTCTGCCAGGACCAGTTTCATCTCATTTATTGGAACTCATTTGAGGCAGGTGTTTACTAACTACCAGAGTCCATCTTTATTAGGGATTTTACAAATGGAGAAAGAAACAGAATGGCCCCTTAATGTATTATTGAGTTCATCACTCACAAACTGATCTATCCTGAAATCCACCTTCAACTCTACTTCCTCAAAGAGAATTGCCAGAAACTAATGAAATGCTAACAGCACTTTTAAAAAAGAAAGCTTCACTTGCATGTTAGCTCTCTGTGGTTGTCACTCTCAGTTGAAGACAAGATTATGAAGTATGTCCACATATGGTGAATATCCCATGATGTTCCACAAGGTATGATAATTCTCTACTACTGTGAAATGCTGAATAAGAAGCATCACTTTCAAAGAAGCTTGAGAGAGTGAGACAACTAAAAGAGAAGATTAAGGATCAGAATACACCATAAAACAGTGGCATAAGGGATATATTCACAACTGTCTTGTATTTAGTTCCCAAAGATAGATGAGGGTCCTTTGTATTGTTCCATGACTTGCAATGTAACATTAAAGTTGACAAAAAGATGATCAAATACTTCCACCTGCTACAAATTAATTAAAATTAAAAGAATATTTTGAAATATTTTGCACATTAATCATCATAACAAAGTTTTGTGGTAATTATTTTTTGCAATGTTGTTGTTTGTATTTTGTATTATTTACAAGTTTCGACACAAGTCTCTTCAAAAATAATTTTTTCAGTTCACACAAGTCTCCTTCTAATATCGTATTGATGGGTTTTGCCATCAAAATAAGCAAAATTAAAAATTGGCAATTTATTAAATAATTGTTTGTAATTAAAGTGGGTGGTATTAATTGAATGGCTGAGAACTAGAGTGGACTAACCCACATACTCATGTTAATTTACTTTTATTGTCAAAATATATCATTATCCATGAGATCTTTTACTGGAATACAATTCAGCAAGTTTCATTAAAACATTTGCAGTTCTAACAATGCCTAGTTTTGAACCCACAATAAAGACTGCAATCGTTTGAGAGCCAAACTGGCCTGAGCCTTTAATTAATGAGGTGGAGTCAATTATGACATCATAGTTTAACCATCTGCTTAAAATGGATGCCGAGTCAGTTGCTGAAGTTATTGTAGGAGGTTCTGAAGACTGTGGCAATTCTTCAAGTATGAAGAAAACAGAGGATATGTTTAGTGAAGAAGAAGATGGAACTACTTTACCAATGAATGCGATAGTGAGGAAGACAGAGCGAGTCTACCGATGACTCAGAAATTAACAATGATGATGCCATGCCAAGCAGTAGTCAAAGAAGAGGAAGCGAACACCTGAATCATGGAAAAAAAATAAAAGGAAATGTTTAAGAAACAGTGGAAAGTGCTACGTGTCAACTACAAAACAAATAGTAACCACATATAAAGTTATTTTATGAAAGAAGCATAAACAATATGTATTGAAACTGAAATAGTGATGTTCTGATTTGATGTATTTGGTAACATTTAAAACTCTTAACTTTATTCAGATTCCACCGAAGAGTCCAGTCTTAACATCCTGTGGCTGTACTAAAAAACTGTTTTAAGAATATTTCTGAAGAAAGGAGAAAGAATCTATTTGATGGCTTCTGGAAGACAGGGTCTTTTGATATACAGAATACATTTCTTTGTGGTTGCGTGAAGGTAACTGAAATTAAAAGGAGATATTGTTGTCAAAAGTACTGAGTCTTGTAGAAATCATTCTCGTGTGTATTATGTCCCAAATGGAGATGTTAGTGTGTGTGTATGTAAAACTGCATTCCTTTCTATCTTTGGTTTATCAAGTGGAAGACTGAATCATGCACTAAAGGCCCAAGCAATGGCTGGAGGGACACCTCAAACAGAATAGACGTGGACACCATGTGCCAGTGAACAAGACATCAGCAGAGAAACTGATGTTTGTTAGAGATTAGCTTTCCGAAATATGAGAGTCATTACTCAAGAATGGACAATCCAAATTGCCAGTATCTATCTCCTGGATTGAGCATATCAAAAATGTATCACCTCTACAAAGATATATGTATTGAAAAAAACTCAGCCACAAGTTAGTGAGTGGATGTACCGCAGATCTTTAATCAGGAATACAATCTCTCTTTTGGAAGGTATGAGATCACACAATTCATTTCATAATCACTATTCACTCTCACAGACACACTACCCTAATTGCATTTAGTACACACATAACATTTGGGACCATTAATAATAATGCTAACATAGCTTCATTAGTTTGTGAGAATGTTTTAATATCTCACTCTCATGACACACTTCTTTTCAATATTTATAACTTCCTCCCACCATTAATTATTAACGGTGGGTGTATTGTGTGTACTATGATAATGCCACATGAACTCTCGTGAAAGTAGATCGATGGATACTTACGAGATTGGTAGTTGTGTGCGAGGTCATCATATATATAAGAGAGTTTGGAGACCTGTACTTGGCGAAGAGTTGAAATGTTGAATTGAAGAAGGTAATGTATATAGAAGATCGATATGCAGTTGCTGTACTGAGGGAAAATATTGTTGTCGGCCATATCCTTAGAAAAATATCTTCTGATTGTTATCTCTTCATTAAAAGAAATGGCAGCATAAGTTTGTGTTATTACAGGAAAGAGGCATATATTAACAAACTGCCTTGTATTTAGTTCCCAAAGATAGATGAGGCTTCTTTGTAATGTTCCATGATTTGCAATGTAACATTAAAGTTAACAAAAAGATGTATCAAATACTTCCACCTGCTACAAATTAATTAAGAATATTTTGAAATATTTGCACATTAATCATCATAACAAAGTTTGTGGTAATATTTTTGTACTATTTGTTGTTGTATTTTTTACTAAAAATAATTATTTCAAGTTCATACAAGTCCTCTTCTTCTTAAACCACAGAAATCTTAGAAAGATTCCTAATGTAGTCACAACAAATATACAAATCTACTTTAGTTTCCTTTTGAGAGGGTCTCTACTTAATCCTGATTTCATTTAAGAATTGATCTAAGGTTGTTAGGAAGAAACTATTAACACACATTAGACTGGACAAAAGAAGTGCTGAAGTAACTGCAGTTCAAGAACTGGTCTATGTGGATTGTTGGACAAATAATCTAACTTCTTTAAAAGATTTAGAAATCATTGTTTTTATATAAAGCAAAACAAGCATAATGCTAAATTTCTTTATGTCATGGGCCAGTTTCATTCACCATCAAAGTTGGTATCAAAGAAAAAACTAACATCTGATACTTTGCTTAATAGTGCCAAAATTATGGAAGCAGTATCAATCTCTACTGTAGTCAATGTACATCAATTGTGGTTCAGATGAGAGAAGGGAGAACAAACAGTAACAGAGAACTGATTGATTTTATAATCAACCCATAAATATAACAACATTCAATATATAACAACATATAACATATATATAAGAATCAAAGAGAGAGAGAGACAACATGTACAAAAACACAAAACAGAGCTCATTGCTCCAAAACATGCTCACACAATATATACATTTGTTCATTCTAGAATAATCAGCCATAAATAAAAGTTAATAATGCCAAAATTATTTGATGCTTGATACTCTACCAAAAAGCAAAAATCTGCATGCTACCAACCTCTGAAGAATTTTGGTACAGATCATCTCTTATAAAATTCCAGCAAGATATTTTTACAGTAGGAAACTGTCTTGAAACTGAAGAGATAAAACCAAAAGGAGAGAAACAAGAGAAGAAATAAACAAAGAAAATCCAAGAAGGAATAACTAGAGGAAAACATTAAATTGCTTGAAAAAAGTGAGCAAATTAAGATATAATATATAATATATTTAGACATTGCTGTATCTTAACTTTTCATATATTCTGTTAAAGAAAACTTTTAAATTCTCAAGAAAGTTCATGTACTGAACCCTAAACCCTAAACCCTAAACCACAATATATATAAGATGGACATACAATAGACTGTTTCACGTGTGTAGAATAAAGAGATACAGTTTTTTAAGAGAATATATGATATAATTTTCAAAGATAACAATTAACAGTAAGATTGTAATGCAAAATACAATCAATGCTATTAGTCAAGACTAGTTATGCACTTAGCTAGACACAGCATCCAGCAAAGATGTCAATATGCTTCACCATCTTCCTCCTACACATTGTGCAGTTCTAAAAATCATTTTTTGACCACAGATTATGTATACAATATATATATATATATATATATGTAGTTAATATAATTGTTTTTTTCATCCTTTATTGTATTGTTGCATGTGACTTGTGAGAAAAAGAAAGTAGTCTCTATACTGCAACTGTTGACACACGTAGTAGTAACCAAGTATTTTTCACCAAGTGCAGTTTTTTTAATGGACTGGACTGATCAGTGTTTCTGAATGGGAAAAACATTTGCCATAGTTTCTGCCAATTCTCCCAACCTAAAAAATAGGAATAATGCAGCAAGCAATTTGGTTGGTCCCATAAGGCATAGGTACAAATATAATACCATTTATATTTAAACAATATATAAATTCAAGAATTAAAAGGCAAAAGGGACAAAAAGTGGAGACAGGCAATATTGACAGGTCAAAGATTTCATATTAAGTTATTAATATATCAGCAATTGTGTGATATTACCATAATGCATGGTAGGATTTTGCCATTAGTCAAGCCTTAAAAGTTATATACAAGCATAGAACAATAACTGAAAAATCATTTTTTGCAGTCTCAATAAAAGCTTATTTAAATTTAGGAATAAACTTATAAAAGCTGTTTCATGTGTCTGGAAGAAGATTTACAGTTTTTTGAGAGAATACTTTAAATATAATTATGATACAATTTTCAAAGATACTAATTAACAGTTAGAGCATAAGTGCAAAATATAATCAATGCTATTAGTCAAGGACTAGTTATGTACTAAGCCAGACACAGCATCCAGCACAGATGTCAATATGCTTCACCTTCTTTTTTTCCTCCTCACACATTGTTGCATTCTAGGCAGATCTAAAATTATTTTGGACCACAGGTTATGCATACAATATATATACGTAATCAATTCTATCTGAGTCAGCAGATACGAAAAAACAAAGTGAAATCAAACCACCGAGCTCACTTTAGTACACTTTTTCTAATTTGTATGAGTCTTTCTCTGATCCCTCTCTGAACGGTGTCTTGTGGTTGCTAGTGAGAAAGGTGCTTCTTCATGGCTTACAGCTCTGCCTATATTGAACACGGTTTTGCCTTACCCAAGGGAGCTTTTTATAGATGCCATCTCTCTTAGATATGGTTGGACCCCTCCTTATCTTCCCTCTCATTGCATATGCGGCTCCTCTTTTAGTATTGACCATGCCATGAATTGTAAGTGTGGTTGGTTCCCTTCCATTCATCACATGAGCTGAGAAATATAACTGCTGAACTATTGACCGAAACTAGCTCAAATGTTCTAATTGAACCTCCCCTTCACCACTCACTGGGGAACAAATGTGACACCAATCTAGCAATACAGAAGATAACGCTCGAGTGGATATAGCTGTTTTTTCTAATGTCTGGTCTCCATCTGATAGAGCTTTTTTTGATGTTTAGGGTTTATAATCCATTTTCCACCACCTACATCAGATCAACCCTTAAAGCATCCCACAGGAGAAATGAACAAGAGAAGAGAAGAACAGTATGACTCTAGAATCCGCAACAGTTGAGCATGGTACTTTCACACCTCCTGTATTCACAACTGTTGGTGGGATGGGACCTGCAGCTACTACCTTTTACAAACATGTTTAGCTTCTAACTTGTCTGACCACCATAAAAAAACCTATTCACTTATCCTGAACTGGATCCGCTGTCGAATTGTCTTTTGTCTTTCTCCCTTCTTAGATCCGCCATCCTATGTTTACAATGGAGCTCGCTCTTTCATATCATAGACCTATTTTCTCTAACATTAATTCACTGGACCCGGGCCCTCTCTGAAGGAAGAGTGGCTCATTAACATGGTTTTCTTTTTTACTTTTCTTTTGTTTTGTTTTTGGTGTATTATTAAAGTGAGTGTACTGTGTACTCTCTCACATTATTGTATCAATATTACTGTGTTTAGTATCAATTATTATTAGGTGGATATATCGGAAATGTTGCCTGTCAATGTTCTGTTAGGGACTGATGTTCAAGAATTGACCCAGTTGCTTGAAGGGGACAGCATTGGGAAAACCCAGTGACATCCTATGGTAGTAATGACTTGTGTTTGGGGTTTAACAACAGAGAGGAGTCTGTTATAGCTCAAAAGATGGAGTCTGGGGTACTGTCAAGCCCAGTGGAGTCAATTGGAGAAGACTCAGAGCAAGGTATGACCAACCCAGGTAGCAGTGTTTTGATGATGATATATTTGTTCCAGGAAAGAGAAAGTTAAGCTGACAAGAGAAGATAAAAAGAAGCTTCATCAGCAATATTGAAAGTCTAAAGAAGATGAAGAGAGATCAAGAACACATGTGTTAAATTTGTCTGCAACCACGTTGAAAAAATTGCAAAGAGACGTTACGAAATATTCTGCAAAGAGGCCCAATAGATCACAGTCACATGACACCTAAATTTTAAACATCATACAGACTCCTTTACAGAAGATGGACCCACCAAGCAGAGACAATGGATTTGAAACGTTTAGCAGTTGGTTCTCCACAAGTTAATGTAGGAGAATAAAGTAATTGAGCTAGCCCATGAAATCCCCTTGTGCTGTAAGAGAGAAACAAGCTATAGAATCCTCACAAAGATTATTTTGGCTTCCTTCTTGCTACAAGGATTTAGAAGAATATTGTTGGTGTTGTCTCCAGTGTTCAGAAACCAAGTAACAAAAGGAGTACAAGAGAACATGTACCACTTCATACTTTGCTGATTGTTTGAAAGGCCATTTAAAAAGATTGCCTTGGATATTCCTAGGGACCACTCCATAAGAGTAGGAGTAGTAATCAATTCCAGTGAGAAATTTGTGATTATGGTAACTTGTTGCCCAGAAACTATTCCACTAAGTGTATTGATGCCCGAAATATAGCAGAGGAATTGGTTCAAACTTTTTTGCAATAGTTGGGGTGCCTCATGAGATCCTAACAGGATCAAAGAAGTAATTTCACATGCACATTGTTGGCCGAAATAGTATTGATTCTACATATTGATTTCATATCGTAACTACTCCAGCATTTTAATTAATCGGCACACTAAAGGCAATGCGCTATGTAGTTGGCTACAAAAGAAGGAAAAGATTGGGACAAGTTAATTCCCTATGTGTTTTATTTGCTTATCGTGAAAGTACCACACAGTTTCGACTGAATTCCTCCCATTTCAACTGCTGTATGAGCATAACGTACAAGGACCCCCGCTGGACATATAAGAGAGTCATGAGAAGCCATAAACTTGAAAATTGACAATGTCATGTCTTATGTGTTTACTAACCCAAGAAAAAAGCTGTGAAGATGCATACCAAGAGCTAGTTCGGCTACTAATAAGCTGTTTGCTAAATGCAAGGACCGTATGAAGTGTAGTTAAGAGAATTGGTAGACTATGTCAATAGTGAGCTCTATGGTATTTTAGTTTTGTAATATTATTATTACATTTTTCATTATTACATTTTTCACTAAAAAAACGAATTATTTTAACCTTCATATAAAAAGTTCTTTTCTTCCATATCAGAAGCAAGTGTTGCTAGCCAAGTAAACCTTTCAGGCTCATTTCTTAGACAGTCTTCTTTCTTTGTGTGGTAACAAACAACATGGTATAACACATCGTTGTCTTTCAACACACTAAAATCAATCTTGACACAATTATGAGGCATTGGTTTTATATAAAAATAAAAGTATGTATTTATGAGAGAGTTTGTGTTATAAATGTGTCGTATACCATAAAGTATATACCATATAGCTGAAGTCATTAATAGCGCTATGAAAAAAAAAAAACGGATATACCCAATCCTACCGGATATGGAGATCACATAATTTTGTATCTGGATCTAAAATATCTATCCGGAGTACTAACATGTGACTACCAGTTTTCTTTGTCCATGAGCTCTCTTTGAGTATATAGTGAACAAGAGTATGGCCAGGGTCAACAACAAAGTATTGTATGACACTTCTTTGAGTTTTTAACGAAGATGTAAGCCAAGAGCACGTTGTAAAATGTGTAACAACCTGTCACTGGCTTATTCTGACGAAACTGGAAACCTGCTACATCTTACATATGAAACACCCAATGAGGTTGGACCGTGATAAAGGTAAAGAAGCAAACTATCCTCTCTCTTTTCGTTTAAACCTTGCTCTAATGATGCATCAATACGAAATACCCAAAGCCATATTGTTATCTGGCGTTTGACTTGCCTTCTATAGCTGTTGTTTGACGGAATTGAGTCATAAAGCTACTCAATTATATCGAACAGGCTATCGTGTACCATCCAGACCTCACATCAAGACTACTTGTCGCCAAGAGTACACGCCTTGAAAGAAGCTTGGTAAAAGAACTGCACTCACGCTCGTGGTTTCTTTAACGCAAACACGACATTTTGTTCAGTACCGAGCAACAGAGGGATATATCACAGCTTTACAGTTTCATTGGATAAGTGATGACTCGGAAGCTACAAAACAAGGTTCTTTTCACTTCTGAAATTTTGAGAGGGCACCACTGGTGTCAATATTGCTGAGCGTCTTAGCCAAGGTAGTGTTTCACATGGGGAAACCTAAGAGCATGTTGTTGTGTTGTTTATGATAACTCAGGTATATGACTGTGCTCTTGAGAAACTTCCTTTTGGGAGAGTGCAACCCATGTGTTGCCCATACACTACAATTAACAGTTACCAAAGGATAAAAAGTCAGGGGGGGGGGGGGGGGGGGGGGGGGGGGGGGGGGTGAAGTATTTAGGCTAACTTGAATAAAACAGAAGCCGCTGAATGTTAAAGAAACACCATTTAATCCAAGATGTTGCCCAGCCCCCGCCCGCCCCAACCACATGGAATTTTGGTGTTACTTTATGTTTGAAAAAGACTTCAGGAGCAACAGTGGGCAATTTATGCGTTTTACATGATGAGGCAAGTCCCAGAAGCTAAATATAGAAGTCTAGCTAGCCCAAAAGAGAACCAAATGGGCATTGCTGATACAGTAACAACAACTCTTACCCCTCTTCATATAGCAACAACGCACTATGTGAAGCTGAGATAGTATCAGCATCTCTAGTGTATCCAATAGTCTTCAGCCCTGATAATCGAATCATCTGGTGGTTTAATGGAGAAGAATTACCAGGGGTTAAGAAGTTTAAAGATGTCAAGAAATGACCTCATAGCTCCACTTTCAGTCCATGACAGCATTATAATACTGAAAAAGTTCCAGTGCTTATCACATGTTTCGGATCACTTTTATCACTGGCTGAGTTTTCTAAATCCAAGGCAATGGTCAGCTGTATATTAGTTTCAAAAAGAAGT
>NW_024535279.1:0-9282 GCF_016097555.1 Gigantopelta aegis
CTTTCAGCATATATGCGAACTTGTTGGCGGGATTGCCCCATATACTGCTTTCCGAAAGGGTTCTATATTTAAAGCGGAGGAACCCTGTGTGATGGTCCCTTCCTTATTACCAAAACTTTTTTATTCGCTACTTAATACACACCGTTTGGCAAAAATCAATTTTGGAAATTCGGCCCACAAAATTTATTTTTGCACTTATTCACCAAATATTTGGGCCAAGGACTAAATAAATTTCCTATAATTCGCCCACGCAGGGCGTACATACATACACATTTTGCCTTTAATTTACACATTTTATTTTTAGAGGTGGGTGAACTAGATTTCAGAACACATACAGCAAATGCTTTTCACTATAGTGCGTACTTGTATGGCGGTCATTGCCCCATACTGACTTTCCGAAAGGGTTCTGATATTTATAGATGGAGGAACCCTGTGTGAGTGGTCCCTATCCATTATGTTCCAAAAACTTTTTTATTCGACTACTTAATACAACCGTTGGCAAAAATTAATTTTGGAAAATTCGGTCCCCAAATTTATTTTGGCCGTATTCAGCAAATATTGGTGGCCAAACGAATAAAGAGAAATCTTACTATAATTCGCAAGCAGGGTACCTACGATACATTACATTTGCCTTTACATTTACACATTTTTATTTTTAGAGGTAGGTGCAACAGAGTCAGGAAAACACTACAGCAAATGCTTCGAGCACTATAGTGCGTACGTGTATGGCCGGTCATTGCCCATATACTGACTTTCCGAAAGGGTTCTGATATTATATCAGAGCGGTAGGAGGGACCCTGTGTGAGTGGTCACTAAAGCCATTATGTACAAAAACTTTGTTTATTTCGAACTGACTTAATACAAGCCTGTTTGGCAAATGATCAAGATTTTGGAAAATTAGGCCCCCAAATTTCTTTTGCCCTTATGCACCAAATATTTGGGCCAAGGACTAAAATAAATGTTCCTAAATTCGCCCCACGCAGGGCCCGTACATACGATACATACATTTGCCTTTACATTTACACATTTTATTTTTTAGAGGTTAGGGGGTGAATTAGATGATCAGAAACCACATACAGCAATGCTATCTTCAATCACTATTAGGCGTAACTTGTATGGCGGTCATTGCCACATATATCTGTAACTTTCCGAAAGGGTTCTGATATTTAGATAGGACGTGGAGGAGAACCCTGTGTGAGTGCGTCCCTATCCATTATGTAACCACAAGACTTGTTTATTCGACTACTTAATACACACCGTTATGGCAAAAATATCAATTTGCGAAAATTCGGCGACCCAAAATTTATTTTTGCCTTATTCACCAAATATGTGGGCAACGCACTTAAAAACAAATGTTCCTATATTCGCCACACGCAGGGACTAGTACATACGATACATAACATTGGGCCTTTACATTTACACACATGTTAGTTTTTGGAGGGGGGGTTGAAACTAGATGTCAGAACACATAGAGCACATGCTTTCAGCACATAGTGCGTCACTTGGTATGGCCGGTCATTGCCCCATATACTGGACTGTTCGGCGAGAAGGGTTCTGATAATGCTATAGACGTGCGAGGAATGACCCTGTGTAAGTGGTCCCTATCAATCTGTGCGAAAAACCCCTTTGTGTATCGGACTACTTAATACAACCTTTCGGCAAAAATCAATTTTGGAAAATTCGGCCCACAAATTTATTGTTGCCTTATCACCAAATATTTGGGCAAGGATAAAAAATAAATGCCTATAATTACGCCGTTCAGGCTACATACCGATACTACATTTGCTTACATTTACACATTTTATTTTTAGAGGTAGGTGAACTAGATTCAGAACAGTACAGCAAGAACTTGCATCCACTATAGTGCGTACTGTATGGCGGTTCCTTACTCACCATATACTGACGTTCCGAAAGGGTTCTGACTATTTATAGAGTGGAGGGAGGACCCTGTAGTGAGGTGGTCCCTATCCATTTATGTGCGAAAAACCTTTGTTTATTCGAGCTAACTAATACACAACCGTTACGGCAAAAAATCAATTTTGAGAAAAAATTCTGCCCCATAAATTTATTTTTGACCCTATTCACCAAATATTTGGGGCCAAGGACTAAAATAAATGTTCCTATAATTCGCCCACGCAGGGGCGTACATACAGATACATACATTTGCCTTTACATTTACACATTTTATTTTTAGACGGTAGGGTGAACTAGAGTCAGAAACACCATACAGCAATGCTTTCAGGCACTCTAGTGGGTAACTTGTATGGCGGTCATTGCAACCATATAATGACTTTCGCGAAAGGAAGTTATGATATATTTATAGAGTGAGAGGAGGACCCGGAGTGAGTGGTCACGTATCCATTAGGTACCAAAAACTTAGTTTATTCGTTCTACTTAATACACACCGTTCGGCAAAAATCAATTTTGGAAAATCGGGCCACAACATTTATTTTTGCACTTATTCACCAAATATTTTGGCCAAGGACTAAAATTTAAATCTTAATATAATTCGCCCACGCATGGGGCGGACACTACGAGTACATCCATGTACCTTGATATTTAACCATTTATTTTTAGAGGTAGGGCATGAAACTCGATGTCAGAACACATACAGGCAATGCCTTTCATCACTATAGTGCGACATGTCATGGCGGTCATCGGCGCCCATATACTGACTTTCCGAGAAGGGTCTGCTGATTTATAATAGAGGAGGACAGGGAGAACCGGTGGTGAGGTGGTCCGTATCCAGTATGTACCAAAAACTTTGTTTATTCGACTTACTTAATACAAACCCTTTCGGCACAAAAAATCACATTTTTAAAATTCGGCCCCCTTAAATTTATTTTTGCCTTATTCAACCAAAATATTTGGGCCAAGGGACCATAAAATAAATGTTCCTATAAATTCGCCCACGCAAGAGGGCGTAAAGACCGATACATACATTTGCCTTAGACATTTACAAATTTATTTTTTAGAAGGATAGGTGAACTAGCATGGTCAGAACACATTACAAGCATATCGCATTCCGCACATATAGGCGTAACTGGGAGGCGCGTCATTGCCCCATATAGATGAGCTTTCCGAAAAGACGTTCTGCTATTATAGAGTGGAGGAGACCCTGTGGGAGTTCGGTCCCTAGTCCATTAGCTTACCACAAAAACTTTGTATTATGGCGTATACTTAAGACACCACCGTTCGGCAAAGATATCAATTTTGGAAATTCGGGCCCAAAATTTATTTTTCCCTTATTCACAAATTTTGGAGGCCAAAGCCTAGACAAAAATAAAACATGTTTCCTATAATTCGCCCACGCAGGGCGTACATACGATACATAACATAGTTGCCTGTGACACTTACAAATTTATTTTTAGAGGTAGGCTGCTGGTGAATAGTTGTCAGAAACAAATACAGCAATGCTTTCAGCAACATCGTTGCGTAACTTGTTATGGCGGTACATTGGCCCAGATACTGGACGTTGCCGAAAGGGTAGGTCTGATATTTATAGAGCGGAGGAGACCCTGTGTGAGTGGTCCCTTAATCCATTATGTACCAAAAACTTTGTTTATTCGTTCTCTACTTAATACGACACAGTTCGGCAAAAAAATCACAATTTGGAACATTCGGCCCCAACATTTATTTTTGGACTGATTCACCAAATATTTGAGGCCAAGGACTAAAATAAATTCTTTCCTAGAATTCGCCCAAGCCAGGGACGTACCGACGAATACATACATTTGCCTGTATATTTACCCATTTAGTTTTAGAGGTAGGGTGTGATGCAAATAGATGTTCAGAACACAACAAAGCAATGGCTTCAGCAGCCTATAGTGCGTTGTACTGTGTATGGACGGCTCATTGCCCCTCTACTGACTTTTCCGAAAGGGGTCTTATATTTATAAGAGGTGGAAGGCAGGACCCTGTGTGAGTGGGTCCCTATCCCTTATGTGCGAAAAACTTTATTTATTCGAACTGAACTTAATACACACCGGTTAGGCAAAAAATCAATTTTGGAAAATTCGGGCCCAAAATTTATTTGTTACCTAATTCCACACCAAATTTGGGCCAACGGACCCTAAAATAAATCTTCCTATAATTTCGCCCACGCAGGGGCCGTAAATACGGGCATACATACATTTGGACTTTGCATTTACACATTTTATTTTAGAAGGTAGGGCTGGAAACTAGATGTCAGAAACAACAGTTACAGCAATGACTTTTCAGCAATACTAGTTGCGACGAAAAATTTTGTATGGCGGGGTCATTGCCCCATATATACTGACTTTCCGAAAGGGTTCTGATTATTTATAGCGCGGAGAGAAGTGACCCGTGTGTGATTGGACCCCTATCCATTAGGGGTCCAAAAAAAAAACGTTGTGTATTCGTATACTTAATACAACAACCGTCGGCAAAAATCCAATTTGGAACAATGCGGCCACCCCATTTATTTTTTGCAACTTATTCACCAAATATTTGGGCCAAGGACTAAACATAAATCTTCCTATAATTCGCCACGCAGGGCACCGTACATAGCCGATACATTAACATTTGCCTTGTGATATTTACACATTTTATTTTTAGAGGGAAGGGGGGAAACTAATGCAGAACACCATACAGCAATGCTTCAGCACTAATAGTGCGTACTTGTCTGGCGGTCATTTGCCCACATATACGGGACTTTCCGAAAGGGTTCTTAATATTTATAGACGTGGAGGAGGACCCTGTGTGGAGGTGGTCCCCTATCCATTATGTTGCAAAAAACATTTTTTATTCGAGCTACTAACTGAGCACACCTTTGGCTAAAAAATCATTTTGGACAAAAAATCGGCCCCAAAATTTATTTTTGCACCTATTCACCAAATATTTGGGACCAGGACCTAAAATAAATGTTCCTATAATAGGCCCACGCAGGGCCCGTCATTACGAATTAATACATTTTGCCTTTACATTTACACATTTTATGTTTAGCGGTAGGGTGAACTAGATGTCAGCAACAATACAGCAGATGCTTTGTCAGCCATATAGTGCGAACGTTTGTATGGCGCGTCATTGCCCCATATAGCGAGCCACGACACTATTCCTGCAAGGGTTCTGATATTATGCTAGAGCACGGAGGCGAAGGACCCTGTGATGTAGTGGTCCCAGTCCAGATATGTGACGAGAAAACATTAGTTTATTCGACTACTTAATATTACAACACCGTTCGGCATAAAAATCAATTTGGAAACATTCGGGCCCACAACCAATTTATTTTTCCACTATAATTCACAAATATTTGGGCCAAGGACTATCTAAAATAAATTTTCTATAATTTCGCCCACGCAGGGCGTACATCCAGATAGCATAAATTGCCTTTACATTTACATATTTTTATTTTTAGACGGTAGGGTGAACTCGATGTCCAGAAAACAAACCTTAGCAAGCAACTGCTGTCATCACTATAGTGCGTACTTGTATAGGCGGTCATTTGGCCCAGATTACTGACTTTCCGAAAGGGTTCTGATATATATAGTGTGGAGAGAACCGGTGTGAGTGGGTCCTAATCTATATGTACCAAAAAACGTTGTTATAGTCGACTACTTAATACAACAAACCAAAGATTTGGCAAAAGATGTATCAATTTTGTAATAAAATTATCGGTCCCAAAATATAGTTTGTGCCGTTATGCACCTAGCAAAGATATATTGTGGGGACCCATAGGACGCAATAAAAACGAAATGATTCGGATAATAATCGCCCACGCAGGGTCGTACGATACGACACCATACATTTTGCTGTACATTTAACATTTTCCATTTTAGAGAGGTAGGGTGAACTAGATGTCAGAACACATACAGCAATGCTTTCAGCACTATAGTGTGGTACTTGTATGGCCGTCATTGCCCCATATACTGACTTTCCGAAAAGGGTTGTTGATATTTATAGAGTGGAGGAGACCTGGGTGAGTGGTCCCTATCCATTATGTGGGGGCGAAAAACCTTTTATTTTATTCAGAACTACTTAATACACACCGTTCGGGCAAAAAATCATATTTTTGAAAAATCGGGCCCCAAAATTTATTTTTGACCCTTATTCACCAAATATTGGGCCAAGGACTAAAATAAATGTTCCTATAATTCGCGCCACGCAAGGGCGTACATACGATACAAACATTTGCCTTTTACATTACACATTTTATTTTTAGAGGTAGGGTGAAATATAGATGTCAGAACACATACAGCAATGCTCTTGTCGGACGATAGTGCCGTACCTTGTATGGCGGGATCATTGCCCCATATAACTGACTTTCCGAAAGGGTTCTGATATTTATAGAGCGGAGGAGACCCTGTGTGAGTGGGTCCCTATACAGTTATGTACCAAAAACTTGTTTTATTCGAATACTGTAAATACACACCGGTTTGGGCGAAAAAAAATATCAAATTTTTGAAAATTCATGGCCACACAAATTTATTTTTGCCCCTATTTCACCAAATATTTGTGGGCCAACGACGAAAATAAATGTTCATATAATTTCGCCCACGCAGGGCGTTAAAAACATACGATACATACAATTGCCTTGACATTTTACACATTGGGCTTATTTTTTAGACGGTAGGGTGCTGAACTAGATGTCAGAAACACATACAGCAATGCTTTCAGTCAATATAGTGCGAACTTGTATGGCGGTCCATTGCCCCCATATACTGACTTTCGAAAAGGGTTTCTGATATTATAGAGCGGAGGAGACCTGTGTGAGTGGTCCCTTGATCCATTATGTACCAAAAACTTTGTTGATTTTTTCGTCTACTTAATACACCACCGTTCGGCCAAAAATCAATTTTGGAAAATTCGGCCCCAAAGTTATTTTTGCCCTTTATTCACCAAAATATTTGGGCCAACGACCCTAAAATAAATGTTCCTATAATTTCGCCCACGCAGGGCGTACAACGATACATACATTTGCCTTTAATTTACACATTTATATTTTTAGAGGGTAGGGTGTGAACTAGAATGGCAGCAGGAACACATACAGCATGCTTTCCCAGCACTAGAGTGCGTACTTGTATGGAGGGAGGCCATTGCCCCATATACTGACTTTCCGAAAGGGTTCTGATATTTATAGAGTAGAGGGAAAACCTGTGTGAGTGGTCCCTATCCATTATGTACCAAAAAAACTTTGTTATTTCGACTACTTAATACAGAACCGTTCGGCAAAAAATCATATTTTGGAAATTAGGCCCCCCCAAATTATTTTTGTCCCTTATTCACCAAAATATTGGGCCAAGGACTAAAATATAATGTTCCTATAAATTCGCCCACGCAGAGGCGTACATACGATACATACATTGCCTTACATTTATCAACATTTTATTTTTTAGAGGTAGGGGTGAACTGAGATGTCAGACACATACAGCAATGCGTTCATCACTATAGTGCGTACTTGTATGGGCGGTTCATTGCCCCACTATACTGACTTTCCGAAAAGGGTGTCTGATATGTATAGAAGTGGAGGAGACCCTGTTTGTGAGTGGGTCCCTATCCATTAGTAACCAAAACTTTGTTTATTCGACTAACTAATACACACCGTTCGGCAACCAAAAACATCCAATTTTGGAAAATTCGGACCCCCAAAATTTATTTTTGCACCCTTATTCACCAAATATTTGGGCCAAGGACCTAAAAATACAAATGTTCTATAGAATTCGCCCCACGCAGGGCGTACATACGATACATACATTTGCCTTTATATTTACACATTTTATCGTAGGAGGTAAGGGTGAACGAGATGTCAGAACAATACAGCAATGCTTTCAAGCACAGATAGTGCGTACTGTATGGCGGTCATTGCCCCATATCTGACTTCCGAAAAGGGTTATGATATTTATAGAGTGGAGGAGAGACCATGTTGTGAGTGGTCCCTATCCATTATGGTACCAAAACTTTGTTTATTAGATACTTCGTAATACACACCGTTCGGCAAAAATCAATTTTGGAAAATTCGGCCACAACATTTATTTTGCACTTATTCACCAAATATTGGGCCAAAGGAATAAAATTAAACTTCCTATATAAGTCGCCCACGGAAGGGCGTACATATCGATACATACATTTGCCCTTATACATTTACCCATTTTATTTTTAGAGGGGAGGGGGTGTGAATAGATGTCAAAGAACACATACAGGACAATGATTCAATGCACATATTAGTGCCGTACTGGTAATAGGCAGGCATGGCCCACATATAAAGACCTTTCCGAACGGGTTCTGATATTTAGTAGAGCGGAGGGGACCTAGTGTGAGGTGGGTCACCTATCCATTATGTACCAAACACTTTGTTGATCGTGACTACTAAGTTACACACCGTTTGGGCAAAATATCAATTTTGAAAAATTCGGCCCAAAATTTATTTTTGCCCTTATTCAACCAAATATTGTGGGCCAAGGGAATAACTAAAATAAATATTCCTATAAACTCGCCCCACGCAGGGCGTACCATACGATACATACATTTGCCTTTACATTGACACATTCTCATATTAGGTAGAGGTAGGGTGGAACTGATGTCAGAACCCCATACAAGCACTGCTTTCAGCAGATATAGGCCGTTACTTGTATGGCGGTCATTTGCACCATATTATACTGACTTTCCGAAAAGGGTTGTGATTATTATATGAGTGGAGGAAACCCTGTGTGAGTGGTCCCTATCCATTATGTACCAAAAAAACTTTGTTTATTCGACTAACCTTAGCTACAAAACCTTTCGGTCAAATATCAAATTTTGGAAAGTCGGCCCCCCAAAGTATTTTTGCCCGTATTCAGACCAAAATATTTGGGCCAAGGACTCTACAAATAAAATCTATCTAGAATTCGGCCACCGCAAGAGCGACATCCGCTACGATACATTTGCCGATACATCTACACATTTTATTTTTAGAGTAGGAGGTTGTGAACTAAGAGTCCAGAACACACAGACAGCAATGCTTTCATCACTACTTAGTGCGTACTGGTCTGGCGAGGTCATTGCCCATATAGGACTGGGTCCCGAACGGGGGTTCTATATTTATAGAGTGGAGGAACCCCTGGTGAGGTGGTCCCTATCCATTCAAAAACTTTTTTTTCGACTACTTAATACACACCGTTTGGCAAAAATCCATTTTGAAAATTCGGCCCCAAAATTTATTTTTCCCTTTTCACCAAATATTTGGGCCAAGGACTAAAATAAAGTTCCTATAATTGCCCACGCAGGGCGTACATACGATAATACATTTGCCTTTACTTTACAAATTTTATTTTTAGAGGTAAAGTG
>NW_024535280.1:0-13929 GCF_016097555.1 Gigantopelta aegis
TAATTAAAGTTTTTAATTAAATAAAATCACAAAATCTAATATTTTTTATTATGCCAGAATATGTGCTATGGGTGTAACACCAAATCAAATCCCATGACAAAATGTAAATAGTGCTAAAACCGCTACCTGCAACGTATCAATCGAATAAACCCACGGATTAAATATACCACCCCTCACCCTTAAGTAAATCCCAAAAAGTGGGTGTCAAGCTGCTCATTTCTGAGATAACGGGTACGTCTATGCTACCCTAGTTCCGCACACATTTTGAGTACTTTTTTTTTACAGGTACCCCATACATGTTCCAAGCACAAGGCTATTTGACACAGTGGTACTAGATGAAAAAAATTGCATACATTTTTAGCCCAGATGAAAATTTTTTTACAACCAACACACTCACTTTATAACCAATCACCGGACTTGTGGTGTTCACTTCCTATCAAAAGTTCGGTGCCCTCGAACTTTGACCCAGCCGAATTATTTTGGTTTAGTACTCCTATACTCATAAGGCATATATATTGTATACAGTTTTGTACAAATGCAATATGTCATATTAAACAACAAAATGTTTAAAAATAAAACTCCTGAAGATATTTACTGTCAGTTTTGGTGTGTGTACTCAGGTATATATGTAGAGACAACAAAGATAGTCAGAGTACCTCTACTCCTTTAAAGTATTCCATTAAAACACATGCACTTGACTGACCCCTAGATTAGGAGACCTGAACAGGTACATCAAAGAAATATCAGTATTAAAAAAATACACTGTCTGAGGAAGGAAACACCAACATGACTGTACCTGTATGAAGTAATAACTTAATGTTCTGGACATTAGTGTTGGGAGGAAATCCCGTATGCAGGGTGTGGCCGTCTTCAAGTTATCAGGTGTGGGAATTTCAAATCCATCAGCCATGCTGATTTTCATAATGAACCATCAAAACCATTGGGAGCCACCCATATTCCTGACTATATTTTATTTGTAGCCTACTGTAGTTGGAGCTTTTAATATTTGTGATATCTGGAATTATCACCCAGCTTTCACACATTTATTTTTGATTAATTACTTTAAAAACTACTTTTAAATGACATGATTACCCGAACATCTATTTTATTGCATTATTTTCTAATTCAGATCAATACAATATGTATATTGGATGTATTTCTACAATCAGTAATCCAGCATTTTATTTAGCTAGTAACATTGGGTAATACAGCTTTAACAATAAAATAAATTACCAACTTACTCCAAGGCAGATAATCAAATCTGAAAAGAATTGGTTCTGAATCCAGTATAAACCTAAAATGGTCTTCATGAGAGCAAACTAAGTGATTATTAAGAAAAATATTTGATCTAGAGATCTAAAGGTATGTTTAACAAGATTATTGTTATGTATAACTAAGAAACAGAAGGCACAATAGTGACAACAAATTTAATTATGTCTTTGGTGAGTTTTTTCTTTAAATTTATTAAAAATGTTGCATAAAACTACAAACTTGTCTAAACTAAAAAAATTAAACCATGTTAATGGAACTAAAAACATAAACCCCACTAAAATTGGGGACACCTGCTTTGATTTTTAAATAATAAAATAAAAAATTTGCCTATTAAAAAACAAATCTTTAGGTCAGGTTTGCCTTTTATATATCAATTAAACCTTAAAATTTAAAGAGCAGTTTGTATCATGGCCCAAGGCAAAATACCATGTAAAAAAGATAATTAATTGAAAATCCTTTTTACCATTAATGGGAACTTTGTAAGGACAAAAAAAAAACCAACTTTTTTCCTTCAGTTGCTAAAAACTTTGATTTTCCAAAACTCCATTCAGGAGGGCCATGGTACCCCAGGAGATTTAGTGGTCAAGGGTTCAAGGGGGGTTTTCATTTGTGAAAAATGGCATGAACATCGAGAGTTGAATGGCTTAATTTAAATCAACCAGCTATTAGTTTAATAAAATAAAAAAAAAAATGACAAAAAAAAAAAATCATAAAATTATTGATTTATTAGGAACTGGGGGAATATTGTTGCTAATTTTTAGGTTGTAACACTTAACCAAACATTCAAAATATTTGGCTAAAACCCTACCCTTGGCAAACGTATTCAAAACCGGGGACATAAAAATTTACGGAAATAAAATACTAACCCCACCCCCTCAACCACTGAAAGTGAAATCAAAGAAAACAATTAACAAAGATTGGGGGGGTGTTCGTCCAAAATGCAAACTGGCTGTTTGAGATAACGGGTCAGGGCGTCTAATGGGGAACTAACCCTTAGTCACTGTCCGCAAAAAAAAACGCCCCAGGGATATTTAACAGGGGGGTGAACACCCCACCCCCATGGTACCAAGGCAAAAGGGCTAATTGGGGACAGACAAACGGGGTGGTACTTAACATCAGATACAAAAAAATGGCCTTTTTACAAAATTTTTTTAACCCAGAATAATGAAACTAAAAAAAATTTTTTTTTTTAACCAAAAAACCAAAAACACACTTTTCAAAACATTTACTAAAAACCCACAAATTCTCCACAGGGGGGGACTTGTGGTTTGTTTAAACTTCTTCTATCCAAAAAAGTTCGGGTTCAAACCTCGCGGAAAAAACCTTTGACCCCCAGCCGGGAAGTAAATTTGGGTTTAAACTAAAGGTTACACCCCAGAACATACCCCCATGTTTCCAAAAAAGTGTGCCAGCTATGTGTTAATTGGGACAAACCATCTGGTGTTTTCTGACATAAAGTGGACAGCCTGTCACTGAAACTTTTGTTTTCTAACCAGGTGGCAAAAACCTAATATAATGTACACCTCAATCAAAAAAGGCATATATAAATTGTATATCAGTCTTTTTGTACAAAAAATGCAATATGTCATAAGAAAACAAAACAAAATGTTTAAAATTAAAACTCCTGAAGATATTTACTGTCAGGTTGGGTTTGTGTGTACTCAGGGTCTAGTATGTAGAGACAACAAAGATAGTTCAGTATGTACCCCTCCACACCCTGTTACCAAATGTATTTCCATTAAAAAAAACACATTGGCATGCCTTGAATTTGACCCCTAGATGTATGGGAGACCTTAACAGGTACATTTCAAAAGAAATATCAGTTAAAAAAAACAAAAATACCCGTCTGAAAGGAAAAAAACACCCATAAACATGACTGTACCTGTATGAAGTAAGACTTAATGGTTCATGGACATTATTGTGTTGGGAGGATCAATTTCCCTGTATGCTGGGTGTGGGTGTCTTCAAGGTTATCAGGTGTGGGAATTTCAAATCCATCGCGGCCATGCTGATTTTTTTCATAATGAACCATTCAAAAAAAACCATTGGGCAGCCACCAATATTCCTGACTAAAATTTTTATTTATAGCGGCTAACTGTAGTTGGAGCTTTTAAATAGTTTGTGATATCTGGGAATTAATCAGGCCCCAGCTTTCAACACATTTTTTTTGATTAATTACTTACAAAAAAAAAAAAATTTTTAAATGACATAAAATTTACCCGGAAAATCTGTATTTTTCTTGCATTATCCTTTCTAATTCGGCTGGGACTACAATATGTATATTGCGATGTTTATTTCTACAATCTGTTAATCCAGCATTTATTTAGCTAGTAACATTGGGTAAATGACAAGCTTTAACAATCAAAACAAATTAAAACTTAGTCCAAGGCAACCTTTTAATCAAATCTGAAAAGAATGGTTCTGAATCCCTTATAAACCTCAAACAAGCTATGAGAGCAAATATAAGTGATTCTTCCGAAAAAAAAACCATGATCTAGGGATTTAAAGTAATGTTTAACAAGATTATTTTATGTCTACCCTAAAAACAGTGGGGCACAATAGTGACAACAAATTTAATTATGTCTTTGGGGAAGTAATTTTCTTAAAATTTATTTAAATTTTTGATCATAAAACTACAAAACTTGTCTAAAATATAACTTAGCACCCTAATAAATATGTCAAAAATACAATAAAAATCAGTTCTTTAAAAATTTGAGTTTTCATTTCTTCATACATGAAAAATTAACTCTGTTAATGGAAACTAAAGACATTAACCCACTATTGACACATGATATTTTAACCAATATAAAAATAAATTGCTATTACAATCTTTAATTCAGGTTGCCTATATATAACACCATATTTAAGAGCAGTTGTATATGGTAAGTCAAATACCATGTAAAAAGAAATTATTGAAATATTTACAGTATGAATTATAGGCCAAAACCAACTTTTCCTCAGTGCTAACTTTGATTCAAACTCCATTCAGAGTCATGTACAGTGATTAGTGTCAAGGTCAAGGTCATTGTGAACTTGCGTGGTCCAGTGACAGCTAATTAATCAACCAGTATAGTTTAATTAAATAAAATCACAAAATCATAATATTTTTTATTATGCACAGAATATGTGGCAAAATTCTGATAATATACATTTTTCAAAAAGTGTCCAGCTATGTGTTTTTATGACAACCAGGATCTGGTGTGCTCTGACATAAAGTGACAGCCTCACTGAAACTGTTGTTTCTACAGTGCAACCTAATATAATGTACACCTCATAAGGCATATATATTGTATACAGTTTTGTACAAATGCAATATGTCATATTAAACAACAAAATGTTTTAAAATAAAACTCCTGAAGATATTTACTGTCAGTTTGGTGTGTGTACTCAGGTATATATGTAGAGACAACAAAGATAGTCAGAGTACCTCTACTCCTTTAAAGTATTCCATTAAAACACATGCACTTGACTGACCCCTAGATTAGGAGACCTGAACAGGTACATCAAAGAAATATCAGTATTAAAAAAATACACTGTCTGAGGAAGGAAACACCAACATGACTGTACCTGTATGAAGTAATAACTTAATGTTCTGGACATTAGTGTTGGGAGGAAATCCCGTATGCAGGGTGTGGCCGTCTTCAAGTTATCAGGTGTGGGAATTTCAAATCCATCAGCCATGCTGATTTTCATAATGAACCATCAAAACCATTGGGAGCCACCCATATTCCTGACTATATTTTATTTGTAGCCTACTGTAGTTGGAGCTTTTAATATTTGTGATATCTGGAATTATCACCCAGCTTTCACACATTTATTTTTGATTAATTACTTTAAAAAACTACTTTTAAATGACATGATTACCCGAACATCTATTTTATTGCATTATTTTCTAATTCAGATCAATACAATATGTATATTGGATGTATTTCTACAATCAGTAATCCAGCATTTTATTTAGCTAGTAACATTGGGTAATACAGCTTTAACAATAAAATAAATTACCAACTTACTCCAAGGCAGATAATCAAATCTGAAAAGAATTGGTTCTGAATCCAGTATAAACCTAAAATGGTCTTCATGAGAGCAAACTAAGTGATTATTAAGAAAAATATTTGATCTAGAGATCTAAAGGTATGTTTAACAAGATTATTGTTATGTATAACTAAGAACAGAAGGCACAATAGTGACAACAAATTTAATTATGTCTTTGGTGAAGTTTTTCTTTAAATTTATTAAAAATGTTGCATAAAACTACAAACTTGTCTAAAATATAACTTAGCACCCTATAAATATGTCAAAATGACAATAAAAATCAAGTTCTTTACAAATTTGAGTTTTCAGAATTTCATACATGAAAAATTAACTATGTTAATGGAAACTAAAGACATTAACCCACTATTGACACATGATATTTTTAATATAAAAATAAATTGCTATTAAAATCTTAATTCAGGTTGCCTATATATAACACCATATTTAAGAGCAGTTGTATATGGTAAGTCAAATACCATGTAAAAAGAAATTATTGAAATATTTACAGTATGAATTATAGGCCAAAACCAACTTTTCCTCAGTGCTAACTTTGATTCAAACTCCATTCAGAGTCATGTACAGTGATTAGTGTCAAGGTCAAGGTCATTGTGAACTTGCGTGGTCCAGTGACAGCTAATTAATCAACCAGTATAGTTTAATTAAATAAAATCACAAAATCATAATATTTTTTATTATGCACAGAATATGTGCTATAGGGTGTATACTACCAAATCAAATCCCATAGACAACAATAGTAACATATGTGGCTAAAACCGCTACCTGCAACGTATCAATCGACATAAACGCCACGGATATAAATACTACCACCCCTCACCCTTAAAGTAAATCACAAAAAAGTGGGTGTCAAGCTGCTCATTTCTGAGATAACGGGTAGCGTCTATGACTACCCTAGTTCCGCACACAATTTGAGTACTTTTTTTTACAGGTACCCCATACATGTTCCAAGCACAAGGCTATTTGACACAGTGGTACTAGATGAAATAAAATTGCATACATTTTTAGCCCAGATGAAAGTAATTTTTTTTTTACAACCAACACACTCACATTTATAACCAATCACAGGACTTGTGGTGTTCACTTCTCTATCAAAAGTTCGGTGCACCTCGAACTTTGACCCAGCCGGAAGTTATTTGGTTTAGTACTACCTATACTGATAATATACATTTTTCAAAAAGTGTCCAGCTATGTGTTTTTATGACAACCAGGATCTGGTGTGCTCTGACATAAAGTGACAGCCTCACTGAAACTGTTGTTTCTACAGTGCAACCTAATATAATGTACACCTCATAAGGCATATATATTGTATACAGTTTTGTACAAATGCAATATGTCATATTAAACAACAAAATGTTTTAAAATAAAACTCCTGAAGATATTTACTGTCAGTTTGGTGTGTGTACTCAGGTATATATGTAGAGACAACAAAGATAGTCAGAGTACCTCTACTCCTTTAAAGTATTCCATTAAAACACATGCACTTGACTGACCCCTAGATTAGGAGACCTGAACAGGTACATCAAAGAAATATCAGTATTAAAAAAATACACTGTCTGAGGAAGGAAACACCAACATGACTGTACCTGTATGAAGTAATAACTTAATGTTCTGGACATTAGTGTTGGGAGGAAATCCCGTATGCAGGGTGTGGCCGTCTTCAAGTTATCAGGTGTGGGAATTTCAAATCCATCAGCCATGCTGATTTTCATAATGAACCATCAAAACCATTGGGAGCCACCCATATTCCTGACTATATTTTATTTGTAGCCTACTGTAGTTGGAGCTTTTAATATTTGTGATATCTGGAATTATCACCCAGCTTTCACACATTTATTTTTGATTAATTACTTTAAAAAACTACTTTTAAATGACATGATTACCCGAACATCTATTTTATTGCATTATTTTCTAATTCAGATCAATACAATATGTATATTGGATGTATTTCTACAATCAGTAATCCAGCATTTTATTTAGCTAGTAACATTGGGTAATACAGCTTTAACAATAAAATAAATTACCAACTTACTCCAAGGCAGATAATCAAATCTGAAAAGAATTGGTTCTGAATCCAGTATAAACCTAAAATGGTCTTCATGAGAGCAAACTAAGTGATTATTAAGAAAAATATTTGATCTAGAGATCTAAAGGTATGTTTAACAAGATTATTGTTATGTATAACTAAGAACAGAAGGCACAATAGTGACAACAAATTTAATTATGTCTTTGGTGAAGTTTTTCTTTAAATTTATTAAAAATGTTGCATAAAACTACAAACTTGTCTAAAATATAACTTAGCACCCTATAAATATGTCAAAATGACAATAAAAATCAAGTTCTTTACAAATTTGAGTTTTCAGAATTTCATACATGAAAAATTAACTATGTTAATGGAAACTAAAGACATTAACCCACTATTGACACATGATATTTTTAATATAAAAATAAATTGCTATTAAAATCTTAATTCAGGTTGCCTATATATAACACCATATTTAAGAGCAGTTGTATATGGTAAGTCAAATACCATGTAAAAAGAAATTATTGAAATATTTACAGTATGAATTATAGGCCAAAACCAACTTTTCCTCAGTGCTAACTTTGATTCAAACTCCATTCAGAGTCATGTACAGTGATTAGTGTCAAGGTCAAGGTCATTGTGAACTTGCGTGGTCCAGTGACAGCTAATTAATCAACCAGTATAGTTTAATTAAATAAAAATCACAAAATCATAATATTTTTTATTATGCACAGAATATGTGCTATAGGGTGTATACTACCAAATCAAATCCCATAGACAACAATAGTAACATATGTGGCTAAAACCGCTACCTGCAACGTATCAATCGACATAAACGCCACGGATATAAATACTACCACCCCTCACCCTTAAAGTAAATCACAAAAAAGTGGGTGTCAAGCTGCTCATTTCTGAGATAACGGGTAGCGTCTATGACTACCCTAGTTCCGCACACAATTTGAGTACTTTTTTTTACAGGTACCCCATACATGTTCCAAGCACAAGGCTATTTGACACAGTGGTACTAGATGAAATAAAATTGCATACATTTTTAGCCCAGATGAAAGTAATTTTTTTTTACAACCAACACACTCACATTTATAACCAATCACAGGACTTGTGGTGTTCACTTCTCTATCAAAAGTTCGGTGCACCTCGAACTTTGACCCAGCCGGAAGTTATTTGGTTTAGTACTACCTATACTGATAATATACATTTTTCAAAAAGTGTCCAGCTATGTGTTTTTATGACAACCAGGATCTGGTGTGCTCTGACATAAAGTGACAGCCTCACTGAAACTGTTGTTTCTACAGTGCAACCTAATATAATGTACACCTCATAAGGCATATATATTGTATACAGTTTTGTACAAATGCAATATGTCATATTAAACAACAAAATGTTTTAAAATAAAACTCCTGAAGATATTTACTGTCAGTTTGGTGTGTGTACTCAGGTATATATGTAGAGACAACAAAGATAGTCAGAGTACCTCTACTCCTTTAAAGTATTCCATTAAAACACATGCACTTGACTGACCCCTAGATTAGGAGACCTGAACAGGTACATCAAAGAAATATCAGTATTAAAAAAATACACTGTCTGAGGAAGGAAACACCAACATGACTGTACCTGTATGAAGTAATAACTTAATGTTCTGGACATTAGTGTTGGGAGGAAATCCCGTATGCAGGGTGTGGCCGTCTTCAAGTTATCAGGTGTGGGAATTTCAAATCCATCAGCCATGCTGATTTTCATAATGAACCATCAAAACCATTGGGAGCCACCCATATTCCTGACTATATTTTATTTGTAGCCTACTGTAGTTGGAGCTTTTAATATTTGTGATATCTGGAATTATCACCCAGCTTTCACACATTTATTTTTGATTAATTACTTTAAAAAACTACTTTTAAATGACATGATTACCCGAACATCTATTTTATTGCATTATTTTCTAATTCAGATCAATACAATATGTATATTGGATGTATTTCTACAATCAGTAATCCAGCATTTTATTTAGCTAGTAACATTGGGTAATACAGCTTTAACAATAAAATAAATTACCAACTTACTCCAAGGCAGATAATCAAATCTGAAAAGAATTGGTTCTGAATCCAGTATAAACCTAAAATGGTCTTCATGAGAGCAAACTAAGTGATTATTAAGAAAAATATTTGATCTAGAGATCTAAAGGTATGTTTAACAAGATTATTGTTATGTATAACTAAGAACAGAAGGCACAATAGTGACAACAAATTTAATTATGTCTTTGGTGAAGTTTTTCTTTAAATTTATTAAAAATGTTGCATAAAACTACAAACTTGTCTAAAATATAACTTAGCACCCTATAAATATGTCAAAATGACAATAAAAATCAAGTTCTTTACAAATTTGAGTTTTCAGAATTTCATACATGAAAAATTAACTATGTTAATGGAAACTAAAGACATTAACCCACTATTGACACATGATATTTTTAATATAAAAATAAATTGCTATTAAAATCTTAATTCAGGTTGCCTATATATAACACCATATTTAAGAGCAGTTGTATATGGTAAGTCAAATACCATGTAAAAAGAAATTATTGAAATATTTACAGTATGAATTATAGGCCAAAACCAACTTTTCCTCAGTGCTAACTTTGATTCAAACTCCATTCAGAGTCATGTACAGTGATTAGTGTCAAGGTCAAGGTCATTGTGAACTTGCGTGGTCCAGTGACAGCTAATTAATCAACCAGTATAGTTTAATTAAATAAAATCACAAAATCATAATATTTTTTATTATGCACAGAATATGTGCTATAGGGTGTATACTACCAAATCAAATCCCATAGACAACAATAGTAACATATGTGGCTAAAACCGCTACCTGCAACGTATCAATCGACATAAACGCCACGGATATAAATACTACCACCCCTCACCCTTAAAGTAAATCACAAAAAAGTGGGTGTCAAGCTGCTCATTTCTGAGATAACGGGTAGCGTCTATGACTACCCTAGTTCCGCACACAATTTGAGTACTTTTTTTTACAGGTACCCCATACATGTTCCAAGCACAAGGCTATTTGACACAGTGGTACTAGATGAAATAAAATTGCATACATTTTTAGCCCAGATGAAAGTAATTTTTTTTTACAACCAACACACTCACATTTATAACCAATCACAGGACTTGTGGTGTTCACTTCTCTATCAAAAGTTCGGTGCACCTCGAACTTTGACCCAGCCGGAAGTTATTTGGTTTAGTACTACCTATACTGATAATATACATTTTTCAAAAAGTGTCCAGCTATGTGTTTTTATGACAACCAGGATCTGGTGTGCTCTGACATAAAGTGACAGCCTCACTGAAACTGTTGTTTCTACAGTGCAACCTAATATAATGTACACCTCATAAGGCATATATATTGTATACAGTTTTGTACAAATGCAATATGTCATATTAAACAACAAAATGTTTTAAAATAAAACTCCTGAAGATATTTACTGTCAGTTTGGTGTGTGTACTCAGGTATATATGTAGAGACAACAAAGATAGTCAGAGTACCTCTACTCCTTTAAAGTATTCCATTAAAACACATGCACTTGACTGACCCCTAGATTAGGAGACCTGAACAGGTACATCAAAGAAATATCAGTATTAAAAAAATACACTGTCTGAGGAAGGAAACACCAACATGACTGTACCTGTATGAAGTAATAACTTAATGTTCTGGACATTAGTGTTGGGAGGAAATCCCGTATGCAGGGTGTGGCCGTCTTCAAGTTATCAGGTGTGGGAATTTCAAATCCATCAGCCATGCTGATTTTCATAATGAACCATCAAAACCATTGGGAGCCACCCATATTCCTGACTATATTTTATTTGTAGCCTACTGTAGTTGGAGCTTTTAATATTTGTGATATCTGGAATTATCACCCAGCTTTCACACATTTATTTTTGATTAATTACTTTAAAAAACTACTTTTAAATGACATGATTACCCGAACATCTATTTTATTGCATTATTTTCTAATTCAGATCAATACAATATGTATATTGGATGTATTTCTACAATCAGTAATCCAGCATTTTATTTAGCTAGTAACATTGGGTAATACAGCTTTAACAATAAAATAAATTACCAACTTACTCCAAGGCAGATAATCAAATCTGAAAAGAATTGGTTCTGAATCCAGTATAAACCTAAAATGGTCTTCATGAGAGCAAACTAAGTGATTATTAAGAAAAATATTTGATCTAGAGATCTAAAGGTATGTTTAACAAGATTATTGTTATGTATAACTAAGAACAGAAGGCACAATAGTGACAACAAATTTAATTATGTCTTTGGTGAAGTTTTTCTTTAAATTTATTAAAAATGTTGCATAAAACTACAAACTTGTCTAAAATATAACTTAGCACCCTATAAATATGTCAAAATGACAATAAAAATCAAGTTCTTTACAAATTTGAGTTTTCAGAATTTCATACATGAAAAATTAACTATGTTAATGGAAACTAAAGACATTAACCCACTATTGACACATGATATTTTTAATATAAAAATAAATTGCTATTAAAATCTTAATTCAGGTTGCCTATATATAACACCATATTTAAGAGCAGTTGTATATGGTAAGTCAAATACCATGTAAAAAGAAATTATTGAAATATTTACAGTATGAATTATAGGCCAAAACCAACTTTTCCTCAGTGCTAACTTTGATTCAAACTCCATTCAGAGTCATGTACAGTGATTAGTGTCAAGGTCAAGGTCATTGTGAACTTGCGTGGTCCAGTGACAGCTAATTAATCAACCAGTATAGTTTAATTAAATAAAATCACAAAATCATAATATTTTTTATTATGCACAGAATATGTGCTATAGGGTGTATACTACCAAATCAAATCCCATAGACAACAATAGTAACATATGTGGCTAAAACCGCTACCTGCAACGTATCAATCGACATAAACGCCACGGATATAAATACTACCACCCCTCACCCTTAAAGTAAATCACAAAAAAGTGGGTGTCAAGCTGCTCATTTCTGAGATAACGGGTAGCGTCTATGACTACCCTAGTTCCGCACACAATTTGAGTACTTTTTTTTACAGGTACCCCATACATGTTCCAAGCACAAGGCTATTTGACACAGTGGTACTAGATGAAATAAAATTGCATACATTTTTAGCCCAGATGAAAGTAATTTTTTTTACAACCAACACACTCACATTTATAACCAATCACAGGACTTGTGGTGTTCACTTCTCTATCAAAAGTTCGGTGCACCTCGAACTTTGACCCAGCCGGAAGTTATTTGGTTTAGTACTACCTATACTGATAATATACATTTTTCAAAAAGTGTCCAGCTATGTGTTTTTATGACAACCAGGATCTGGTGTGCTCTGACATAAAGTGACAGCCTCACTGAAACTGTTGTTTCTACAGTGCAACCTAATATAATGTACACCTCATAAGGCATATATATTGTATACAGTTTTGTACAAATGCAATATGTCATATTAAACAACAAAATGTTTTAAAATAAAACTCCTGAAGATATTTACTGTCAGTTTGGTGTGTGTACTCAGGTATATATGTAGAGACAACAAAGATAGTCAGAGTACCTCTACTCCTTTAAAGTATTCCATTAAAACACATGCACTTGACTGACCCCTAGATTAGGAGACCTGAACAGGTACATCAAAGAAATATCAGTATTAAAAAAATACACTGTCTGAGGAAGGAAACACCAACATGACTGTACCTGTATGAAGTAATAACTTAATGTTCTGGACATTAGTGTTGGGAGGAAATCCCGTATGCAGGGTGTGGCCGTCTTCAAGTTATCAGGTGTGGGAATTTCAAATCCATCAGCCATGCTGATTTTCATAATGAACCATCAAAACCATTGGGAGCCACCCATATTCCTGACTATATTTTATTTGTAGCCTACTGTAGTTGGAGCTTTTAATATTTGTGATATCTGGAATTATCACCCAGCTTTCACACATTTATTTTTGATTAATTACTTTAAAAAAACTACTTTTAAATGACATGATTACCCGAACATCTATTTTATTGCATTATTTTCTAATTCAGATCAATACAATATGTATATTGGATGTATTTCTACAATCAGTAATCCAGCATTTTATTTAGCTAGTAACATTGGGTAATACAGCTTTAACAATAAAATAAATTACCAACTTACTCCAAGGCAGATAATCAAATCTGAAAAGAATTGGTTCTGAATCCAGTATAAACCTAAAATGGTCTTCATGAGAGCAAACTAAGTGATTATTAAGAAAAATATTTGATCTAGAGATCTAAAGGTATGTTTAACAAGATTATTGTTATGTATAACTAAGAACAGAAGGCACAATAGTGACAACAAATTTAATTATGTCTTTGGTGAAGTTTTTCTTTAAATTTATTAAAAATGTTGCATAAAACTACAAACTTGTCTAAAATATAACTTAGGTTTTCAGAATTTCATACATGAAAAATTAAAACTATGTTAATGGAAACTAAAGACATTAACCCCACTATTGACACATGATTTTAATATAAAATAAATTGCT